>NW_026109006.1:0-135168 GCF_024516045.1 Bombus affinis | reverse complement strand
GCGCTCGCTCGAAAGCTATAGCCTAACCTAAAACCAATCCATCTTGCGTTCATTATTCGATATGGTGGCGACATATTTCGAATTTGCGAACGTGTCGGATCGGTTGTGAGGTTGGACTAGATTTTTGCGAGCGAGTGGAGCGAGCGAGCAACGATCACAATTTCCAAGTTATACATATACCTTATATTGCCTTGCATTTGTTTCGTGTTATTATCTAATTTTGTCAGCCTTTTCGGACATCACATTGCACTTTACTATGTGCAAATAGTACTATTTATGTGAAACTATTGGTAAACTGTAAACATTTGTCAGTAGGCAATTCGATAAAGACTTCCGGCTCCTCGGGCTGGTGCGATTATTTCAATGTCCGTATGTGCCAAGCCGTTGGTTTGTGACACACCTTTACGCGTCCCTCGCTCGCAGTGCTCGCTCGAAAACTATAGCCTAACCTAAAACCAGTACCTCTTGCTTTAGTCATTCGACATAGAGGCGACTTATGTCAAATTTGCGAACGTGTCGCATCGGTTGTGAGGTAGGACTAGATTTTTACGAGGGAGCAGAGCGAGCGAGCAACGATCACAATTTCCAAGCTATACATATACCTTATATTGCCTTGCATATATTTCGAGTTATAACCTAATTTTGTCAGCCATTTCTGACATCACATTGCACTTTACTATGTGGAAATAGTACTATTTATGTGAAACTATTCATAAACTGTAAACATTTGTCAGTAGGCAATTCGATAAAGACATCTGGGTCCTCTGGCTGGTGCGAATATTTCAATGTCCGTATGTGCCAAACCGTTACTTTGTGACACACCTTTACGCGTGTCTCGCTCGCTCCGCTCGCTCGAAAGCTATAGCCTAACCAAAATCCAATCCATCTTGCGTTCATTATTCGATATGGTGGAGACATATTTCGAATTTGCGAACGTGTCGGATCGGTTGTGAGGTTGGACTAGATTTTTGCGAGCGAGTGAAGCGAGCGAGTGGAGCGAGCGAGTGGAGCGAGCGAGCAACGATCTCAATTTCCAAGTTATACATCTACCTTATATTGCCTTGCATATATTTCGTGTTATAACCTAATTTTGTCAGCCTTTTCGGACATCACATTGCACCGTAGTATGTGGATATAGTACTATTTATGTGAAACTATTCATAAACTGTAAACATTTGTCAGTAGGCAATTCGATAAAGACATCTGGCTCCTCTGGCTGGTGCGAATATTTCAATGTCCGTATGTGCCAAACCGTTGTTTTGTGACACACCTTTACGCGCCTCTCTCTCGCTGCGCTCGCTCGAAAGCTATAGCCTAACCTAAAACCAATCCACCTTGCGTTCATTATTCGATATGGTGGAGGCATATTTCGAATTTGCGAACGTGCCGGATCGGTTGTGAGGTTGGACTAGATTTTTACGAGCGAGCGGAGCGAGCGAGCAACGATCACAATTTCCAAGTTATACATATACCTTATATTGCCTTGCATATATTTCGAGTTATAACCTAATTTTGTCAGCCATTTCTGACATCACATTGCACTTTACTATGTGGAAATAGTACTATTTATGTGAAACTATTCATAAACTGTAAACATTTGTCAGTAGGCAATTCGATAAAGACATCTGGCTCCTCGGTCTGGAGCGAATATTTCAATGTCCGTATGTGCCAAACCGTTACTTTGTGACACACCTTTACGCGTCTCTCGCTCGCTCCGCTCGCTCGAAAGCTATAGCCTAACCAAAATCCAATCCATCTTGCGTTCATTATTCGATATGGTGGAGACATATTTCGAATTTGCGAACGTGTCGGATCGGTTGTGAGGTTGGACTAGATTTTTGCGAGCGAGTGGAGAGAGCGAGTGGAGCGAGCGAGCAACGATCACAATTTCCAAGTTATACATATACCTTATATTGCCTTGCATATATTTCGAGTTATAACCTAATTTTGTCTGCCATTTCTGACATCACATTGCACTTTACTATGTGGAAATAGTACTATTTATGTGAAACTATTCATAAACTGTAAACATTTGTCAGTAGACAATTCCATAAAGACTTCCGGCTCCTCGGGCTGGTGCGAATATTTCAATGTCCGTATGTGCCAAACCGTTGGTTTGTGACACACCTTTGCGCGTCCCACGCTCGCTGCGCTCGCTCGAAAACTATAGCCTAACCTAAAACCAATCCATCTTGAGTTCATTATTCGATATGGTGGCGACTTATTTCAAATTTGGGAACGTGTCGGATCGGATGTGAGGTTGGAATAGATTTTTACGAGCGAGCGGAGCGAGCGAGCAACGATCACAATTTCCCAGCTATACGTATACCTTCTATTGCCTTGCAGATATTTCGTGTTATTACCTAATTTTGTCAGCCATTTCTGACATCACATTGCACTTTACTATGTGGAAATAGTACTATTTATGTGAAACTATTCATAAACTGTAAACATTTGTCAGTAGGCAATTCGATAAAGACATCTGGCTCCTCGGGCTGGTGCGAATATTTCAATGTCCGTATGTGCCAAACCGTTGGTTTGTGACACACCTTTGCGCGTCCCTCGCTCGCTGCGCTCGCTCGAAAACTATAGCCTAACCTAAAACCAATCCATCTTGAGTTCATTATTCGATATGGTGGCGACTTATTTCAAATTTGGGAACGTGTCGGATCGGATGTGAGGATGGACTAAATTTTTACGAGCGAGCGGACCGAGTGAGCAACGATCACAATTTCCAAGCTATACATATACCTTCTATTGCCTTGCAGATATTTCGTGTTATTACCTAATTTTGTCAGCCATATCTGACATCACATTGCACTGTAGTATGTGGAAATAGTACTATTTATGTGAAACTATAGGTAAACTGTAAACATTTGTCAGTAGGCAATAGGATAAAGACTTCCGGCTCCTCGGGCAGGTGCGAATGTTTCAATGTCCGAATGTGCCAAACCGTTGGTTTGTGACACACCTTTATGCGTCTCTCGCTCGCTGCGCTCGCTCGAAAGCTATAACCTAACCTAAAAGCAATCCCTCTTGCGTTAGTCATTCGACATAGAGGCGACTTCTGTCAAATTTGGGAACGTGTCGGATCGGATGTGAGGATGGACTAAGTTTTTACAAGCGAGCGGAGTGAGCGAGCAACGATCACAATTTCCAAGCTATACATATACCTTATATTGCCTTGCATATATTTCGTGTTATTACCTAATTTTGTCAGCCATTTCTGACATCACATTGCACTTTACTATGTGGAAATAGTACTATTTATGTGAAACTATTCATAAACTGTAAACATTTGTCAGTAGGCAATTCGATAAAGACATCTGGCTCCTCTGGCTGGTGCGAATATTTCAATGTCCGTATGTGCCAAACCGTTACTTTGTGACACACCTTTACGCGTCTCTCGCTCGCTGCGCTCGCTCGAAAGCTATAGCCTAACCTAAAACCAATCCATCTTGAGTTCATTATTCGATATGGTGGCGACTTATTTCAAATTTGGGAACGTGTCGGATCGGATGTGAGGTTGGACTAAATATTTACGAGCGAGCGGAGCGAGAGAGCAACGATCACAATATCCATGCTATACATATACCTTATATTGCCTTGTATATATTTCGTGTTATTACCTAATTTTGTCAGCCATTTCTGACATCACATTGCACTTTACTATGGGGATATAGTACTATTTATGTGAAACTATAGGTAAACTGTAAACATTTGTCAGTAGGCAATAGGATAAAGACTTCCGGCTCCTCGGGCAGGTGCTAATGTTTCAATGTCCGAATGTGCCAAACCGTTGGTTTGTGACACACCTTTACGCGTCCCTCGCTCGCTGCGCTCGCTCGGAAGCTATAGCCCAACCTAAAACCAATCCATCTTGCGTTCATTATTCGATATGGTGGCGACTTATTTCAAATTTGCGAACGTGTCGCATCGGTTGTGAGGTTGGACTAGATTTTTACGAGCGAGCGGAGCGAGCGAGCAACGATCACAATTTCCAAGCTATACATATACCTTATATTGCCTTGTATATATTTCGTGTTATTACCTAATTTTGTCAGCCATTTCTGACATCACATTGCACTTTACTATGTGGAAATAGTACTATTTATGTGAAACTATTCATAAACTGTAAACATTTGTCAGTAGGCAATTCGATAAAGACTTCCGGCTCCTCGGGCTGGTGCGAATATTTCAATGTCCGTATGTGCCAAACCGTTGGTTTGTGACACACCATTACGAGTCTCTCGCTCGCTGCGCTCGCTCGAAAGCTATAGCCTAACCTAAAACCAATCCATCTTGCGTTCATTATTCGATATGGTGGAGACATATTTCGAATTTGCGAACGTGTCGGATCGGTTGTGAAGTTGGAATAGGTTTTTACGAGCGAGCGGAGCGAGCGAGCAACGATCACAATTTCCAAGCTATACATATACCTTCTATTGCCTTGCAGATATTTCGTGTTATTACCTAATTTTGTCAGCCATTTCTGACATCACATTGCACTTTACTATGTGGAAATAGTACTATTTATGTGAAACTATTCATAAACTGTAAACATTTGTCAGTAGGCAATTCGATAAAGACTTCCGGCTCCTCGGGCTGGTGCGAATATTTCAATGTCCGTATGTGCCAAACCGTTGGTTTGTGACACACCATTACGCGTCTCTCGCTCGCTGCGCTCGCTCGAAAGCTATAGCCTAACCTAAAACCAATACCTCTTGCTTTAGTCATTGGACATAGAGGCGACTTATGTCAAATTTGGGAACGTGTCGGATCGGATGTGAGGATGGACTAAATTTTTACGAGCGAGCGGACCGAGTGAGCAACGATCACAATTTCCAAGCTATACATATACCTTCTATTGCCTTGCAGATATTTCGTGTTATTACCTAATTTTGTCAGCCATATCTGACATCACATTGCACTGTAGTATGTGGAAATAGTACTATTTATGTGAAACTATAGGTAAACTGTAAACATTTGTCAGTAGGCAATAGGATAAAGACTTCCGGCTCCTCGGGCTGGTGCGAATATTTCAATGTCCGTATGTGCCAAACCGTTACTTTGTGACACACCTTTACGCGTCTCTCGCTCGCTGCGCTCGCTCGAAAGCTATAGCCTAACCTAAAACCAATCCATCTTGAGTTCATTATTCGATATGGTGGCGACTTATTTCAAATTTGGGAACGTGTCGGATCGGATGTGAGGTTGGACTAAATATTTACGAGCGAGCGGAGCGAGAGAGCAACGATCACAATATCCATGCTATACATATACCTTATATTGCCTTGTATATATTTCGTGTTATTACCTAATTTTGTCAGCCATTTCTGACATCACATTGCAGTTTACTATGTGGAAATTGTACAATTTATGTGAAACTATTCATAAACTGTAAACATTTGTCATTAGGCATTTCGATAAAGACATCTGGCTCCTCGGGCTGGTGCGAATATTTCAATGTCTGTCTGTGCCAAACCGTTGAATTGTGACACACCTTTACGCGTCCCTCGCTCGCAGTGCTCGCTCGAAAACTATAGCCTAACCTAAAACCAATACCTCTTGCTTTAGTCATTCGACATAGAGGCGACTTATGTCAAATTTGGGAACGTGTCGGATCGGATGTGAGGATGGACTAAATTTTTACGAGCGAGCGGACCGAGCGAGCAACGAGCACAATTTCCAAGCTATACATATACCTTCTATTGCCTAGCAGATATTTCGTGTTATTACCTAATTTTGTCAGCCATTTCTGACATCACATTGCACTGTAGTATGTGGAAATAGTACCATTTATATGAAACTATAGGTAAACTGTAAACATTTGTCAGTAGGCAATAGGATAAAGACTTCTGGCTCCTCGGGCTGGTGCGAATGTTTCAATGTCCGAATGTGCCAAACCGTTGGTTTGTGACACACCTTTAGGCGTCTCTCGCTCGCTGCGCTCGCTCGAAAGCTATAACCTAACCTAAAAGCAATCCCTCTTGCGTTAGTCATTCGACACAGAGGCGACTTCTGTCAAATTTGGGAACGTGTCGGATAGGATGTGAGGATGGACTAAATTTTTACGAGCGAGCGGAGTGAGCGAGCAACGATCACAATTTCCAAGCTATACATATACCTTATATTGCCTTGCTGATATTTCGTGTTATTACCTAATTTTGTCAGCCATTTCTGACATCACATTGCACTTTACTATGTGGAAATAGTACTATTTATGTGAAACTATTCATAAACTGTAAACATTTGTCAGTAGGCAATTCGATAAAGACTTCCGGCTCCTCGGGCTGGTGCGAATATTTCAATGTCCGTATGTGCCAAACCGTTGGTTTGTGACACACCTTTACGCGTCCCTCGCTCGCTGCGCTCGCTCGAAAACTATTGCCCAACCCAAAACCAATCCATCTTGCGTTCATTATTCGATATGGTGGAGGCATATTTCGAATTTGCGAACGTGCCGGATCGGATGTGAGGTTGGACTAAATATTTACGAGCGAGCGGAGCGAGAGAGCAACGATCACAATTTCCAAGCTATACATGTACCTTATATTGCCTTGCATATATTTCGTGTTATTACCTAATTTTGTCAGCCATTTCTGACATCACATTGCACTTTACTATGTGGAAATAGTACTATTTATGTGAAACTATTCATAAACTGTAAACATTTGTCAGTAGGCAATTCGATAAAGACTTCCGGCGCCTCGGGCTGGTGCGAATATTTCAATGTCCGTATGTGCCAAACCGTTGGTTTGTGACACACCTTTACGCGTCCCTCGCTCGCTGCGCTCGCTCGAAAACTATAGCCTAAAGTAAAACCAATCCATCTTGAGTTCATTATTCGATATGGTGGCGACATATTTCAAATTTGGGAACGTGTCGGATCGGATGTGAGGTTGGACTAAATATTTACGAGCGAGCGGAGCGAGAGAGCAACGATCACAATTTCCAAGCTATACATATACCTTATATTGCCTTGTATATATTTCGTGTTATTACCTAATTTTGTCAGCCATTTCTGACATCACATTGCACTTTACTATGTGGAAATAGTACTATTTATGTGAAACTATTCATAAACTGTAAACATTTGTCAGTAGGCAATTCGATAAAGACTTCCGGCTCCTCGGGCTGGTGCGAATATTTCAATGTCCGTATGTGCCAAACCGTTGGTTTGTGACACACCTTTACGCGTCCCTCGCTCGCTGCGCTCGCTCGAAAACTATAGCCTAAAGTAAAACCAATCCATCTTGAGTTCATTACTCGATATGGTGGCGACATATTTCAAATTTGGGAACGTGTCGGATCGGATGTGAGGTTGGACTAAATATTTACGAGCGAGCGGAGCGAGAGAGCAACGATCACAATTTCCAAGCTATACATATACCTTTTATTGCCTTGCATATATTTCGTGTTATTACCTAATTTTGTCAGCCATTTCTGACATCACATTGCACTTTACTATGTGGAAATAGTACTATTTATGTGAAACTATTCATAAACTGTAAACATTTGTCAGTAGGCAATTCGATAAAGACATCTGGCTCCTCGGGCTGGTGCGAATATTTCAATGTCCGTATGTGCCAAACCGTTGCTTTGTGACACACCTTTACGCGTCTCTCGCTCGCTGCGCTCGCTCGAAAGCTATAGCCTAACCTAAAACCAATACCTCTTGCTTTAGTCATTGGACATAGAGGCGACTTATGTCAAATTTGGGAACGTGTCGGATCGGATGTGAGGATGGACTAAATTTTTACGAGCGAGCGGACCGAGTGATCAACGATCACAATTTCCAAGCTATACATATACCTTCTATTGCCTTGCAGATATTTCGTGTTATTACCTAATTTTGTCAGCCATTTCTGACATCACATTGCACTGTAGTATGTGGAAATAGTACTATTTATGTGAAACTATAGGTAAACTGTAAACATTTGTCAGTAGGCAAGAGGATTAAGACTTCCGGCTCCTCGGGCAGGTGCGAATGTTTCAATGTCCGAATGTGCCAAACCGTTGGTTTTTGACACACCTTTATGCGTCTCTCGCTCGTTGCGCTCGCTCGAAAGCTATAACCTAACCTAAAAGCAATCCCTCTTGCGTTAGTCATTCGACATAGAGGCGACATCTGTCAAATTTGGGAACGTGTCGGATCGGATGTGAGGATGGACTAAGTTTTTACAAGCGAGCGGAGTGAGCGAGCAACGATCACAATTTCCAAGCTATACATATACCTTATATTGCCTTGCATATATTTCGTGTTATTACCTAATTTTGTCAGCCATTTCTGACATCACATTGCACTTTACTATGTGGAAATAGTACTATTTATGTGAAACTATTCATAAACTGTAAACATTTGTCAGTAGGCAATA
The DNA here is from genome assembly GCF_024516045.1 of Bombus affinis. NCBI lineage: Eukaryota > Metazoa > Arthropoda > Insecta > Hymenoptera > Apidae > Bombus > Bombus affinis. The sequence continues at coordinate 126,790 of NW_026109006.1, read as the reverse complement.
GGATAAAGACTACCGGCTCCTCGGGCTGATGCGAATATTTCAATGTCCGTATATGCCAAACCGTTGGTTTGTGATACACCTTTACGCGTCTCTCTCTCGCTGCGCTCGCTCGAAAGCTATAGCCTAACCTAAAACCAATCCATCTTGCGTTCATTATTCGATATGGTGGAGACATATTTCGAATTTGCGAACGTGTCGGATCGGTTGTGAAGTTGGAATAGGTTTTTACGAGCGAGCGGAGCGAGCGAGCAACGATCACAATTTCCAAGCTATACATATACCTTATATTGCCTTGCATATATTTCGTGTTATTACCTAATTTTGTCAGCCATTTCTGACATCACATTGCACTTTACTATGTGGAAATAGTACTATTTATGTGAAACTATTCATAAACTGTAAACATTTGTCAGTAGGCAATAGGATAAAGACTACCGGCTCCTCGGGCTGATGCGAATATTTCAATGTCCGTATATGCCAAACCGTTGGTTTGTGATACACCTTTACGCGTCTCTCTCTCGCTGCGCTCGCTCGAAAGCTATAGCCTAACCTAAAACCAATCCATCTTGCGTTCATTATTCCATATGGTGGCGACATATTTCGAATTTGCGAACGTGTCGGATCGGTTGTGAGGTTGGAATAGATTTTTACGAGCGAGCGGAGCGAGCGAGCAACGATCACAATTTCCAAGTTATACATATACCTTATATTGCCTTGCATTTGTTTCGTGTTATTATCTAATTTTGTCAGCCTTTTCGGACATCACATTGCACTTTACTATGTGCAAATAGTACTATTTATGTGAAACTATTGGTAAAATGTAAACATTTGTCAGTAGGCAATTCGATAAATATATCTGGCTCCTCGGGCTGGTGCGAATATTTCAATGTCCGTATGTGCTAAACCGTTGCTTTGTGACACACCTTTACGCGTCTCTCGCTCGCTGCGCTCGCTCGAAAGCTATAACCTAATCTAAAACCAATACCTCTTGCTTTAGTCATTCGACATAGAGGCGACTTCTGTCAATTTTGGGAACGTGTCGGATCGGATGTGAGGATGGACTAAATTTTTACGAGCGAGCGGACCGAGCGAGCAACGAGCACAATTTCCAAGCTATACATATACCTTCTATTGCCTAGCAGATATTTCGTGTTATTACCTAATTTTGCCAGCCATTTCTGACATCACATTGCACTTTACTATGTGGAAATAGTACTATTTATGTGAAACTATTCATAAACTGTAAACATTTGTCAGTAGGCAATTCGATAAAGACTTCCGGCTCCTCGGGCTGGTGCGAATATTTCAATGTCCGTATGTGTCAAACCGTTGGTTTGTGACACACCTTTACGCGTCCCTCGCTCGCTGCGCTCGCTCGAAAACTATAGCCTAAAGTAAAACCAATCCATCTTGAGTTCATTACTCGATATGGTGGCGACATATTTCAAATTTGGGAACGTGTCGGATCGGATGTGAGGTTGGACTAAATATTTACGAGCGAGCGGAGCGAGAGAGCAACGATCACAATTTCCAAGCTATACATATACCTTTTATTGCCTTGCATATATTTCGTGTTATTACCTAATTTTGTCAGCCATTTCTGACATCACATTGCACTTTACTATGTGGAAATAGTACTATTTATGTGAAACTATTCATAAACTGTAAACATTTGTCAGTAGGCAATTCGATAAAGACATCTGGCTCCTCGGGCTGGTGCGAATATTTCAATGTCCGTATGTGCCAAACCGTTGCTTTGTGACACACCTTTACGCGTCTCTCGCTCGCTGCGCTCGCTCGAAAGCTATAGCCTAACCTAAAACCAATACCTCTTGCTTTAGTCATTGGACATAGAGGCGACTTATGTCAAATTTGGGAACGTGTCGGATCGGATGTGAGGATGGACTAAATTTTTACGAGCGAGCGGACCGAGTGATCAACGATCACAATTTCCAAGCTATACATATACCTTCTATTGCCTTGCAGATATTTCGTGTTATTACCTAATTTTGTCAGCCATTTCTGACATCACATTGCACTGTAGTATGTGGAAATAGTACTATTTATGTGAAACTATAGGTAAACTGTAAACATTTGTCAGTAGGCAAGAGGATAAAGACTTCCGGCTCCTCGGGCAGGTGCGAATGTTTCAATGTCCGAATGTGCCAAACCGTTGGTTTGTGACACACCTTTATGCGTCTCTCGCTCGTTGCGCTCGCTCGAAAGCTATAACCTAACCTAAAAGCAATCCCTCTTGCGTTAGTCATTCGACATAGAGGCGACATCTGTCAAATTTGGGAACGTGTCGGATCGGATGTGAGGATGGACTAAGTTTTTACAAGCGAGCGGAGTGAGCGAGCAACGATCACAATTTCCAAGCTATACATATACCTTATATTGCCTTGCATATATTTCGTGTTATTACCTAATTTTGTCAGCCATTTCTGACATCACATTGCACTTTACTATGTGGAAATAGTACTATTTATGTGAAACTATTCATAAACTGTAAACATTTGTCAGTAGGCAATAGGATAAAGACTACCGGCTCCTCGGGCTGATGCGAATATTTCAATGTCCGTATATGCCAAACCGTTGGTTTGTGATACACCTTTACGCGTCTCTCTCTCGCTGCGCTCGCTCGAAAGCTATAGCCTAACCTAAAACCAATCCATCTTGCGTTCATTATTCGATATGGTGGAGACATATTTCGAATTTGCGAACGTGTCGGATCGGTTGTGAAGTTGGAATAGGTTTTTACGAGCGAGCGGAGCGAGCGAGCAACGATCACAATTTCCAAGCTATACATATACCTTATATTGCCTTGCATATATTTCGTGTTATTACCTAATTTTGTCAGCCATTTCTGACATCACATTGCACTTTACTATGTGGAAATAGTACTATTTATGTGAAACTATTCATAAACTGTAAACATTTGTCAGTAGGCAATAGGATAAAGACTACCGGCTCCTCGGGCTGATGCGAATATTTCAATGTCCGTATATGCCAAACCGTTGGTTTGTGATACACCTTTACGCGTCTCTCTCTCGCTGCGCTCGCTCGAAAGCTATAGCCTAACCTAAAACCAATCCATCTTGCGTTCATTATTCCATATGGTGGCGACATATTTCGAATTTGCGAACGTGTCGGATCGGTTGTGAGGTTGGAATAGATTTTTACGAGCGAGCGGAGCGAGCGAGCAACGATCACAATTTCCAAGTTATACATATACCTTATATTGCCTTGCATTTGTTTCGTGTTATTATCTAATTTTGTCAGCCTTTTCGGACATCACATTGCACTTTACTATGTGCAAATAGTACTATTTATGTGAAACTATTGGTAAAATGTAAACATTTGTCAGTAGGCAATTCGATAAATATATCTGGCTCCTCGGGCTGGTGCGAATATTTCAATGTCCGTATGTGCTAAACCGTTGCTTTGTGACACACCTTTACGCGTCTCTCGCTCGCTGCGCTCGCTCGAAAGCTATAACCTAATCTAAAACCAATACCTCTTGCTTTAGTCATTCGACATAGAGGCGACTTCTGTCAATTTTGGGAACGTGTCGGATCGGATGTGAGGATGGACTAAATTTTTACGAGCGAGCGGACCGAGCGAGCAACGAGCACAATTTCCAAGCTATACATATACCTTCTATTGCCTAGCAGATATTTCGTGTTATTACCTAATTTTGCCAGCCATTTCTGACATCACATTGCACTTTACTATGTGGAAATAGTACTATTTATGTGAAACTATTCATAAACTGTAAACATTTGTCAGTAGGCAATTCGATAAAGACATCTGGCTCCTCTGGCTGGTGCGAATATTTCAATGTCCGTATGTGCCAAACCGTTACTTTGTGACACACCTTTACGCGTCCCTCGCTCGCTGCGCTCGCTCGAAAGCTATAGCCTAACCTAAAACCAGTACCTCTTGCTTTAGTCATTCGACATAGAGGCGACTTATGTCAAATTTGCGAACGTGTCGCATCGGTTGTGAGGTTGGACTAGATTTTTACGAGCGAGCAGAGCGAACGAGCAACGATCACAATTTCCAAGCTATACATATACCTTATATTGCCTTGTATATATTTCGTGTTATTGCCTAATTTTGTCAGCCATTTCTGACATCACATTGCACTTTACTATGTGGAAATAGTACTATTTATGTGAAACTATTCATAAACTGTAAACATTTGTCAGTAGGCAATTCGATAAAGACATCTGGCTCCTCGGGCTGGTGCGAATATTTCAATGTCCGTATGTGCCAAACCGTTGCTTTGTGACACACCTTTACGCATCTCTCGCTCGCTGCGCTCGCTCGAAAGCTATAGCCAAACCTAAAACCAATACCTCTTGCTTTAGTCATTGGTCATAGAGGCGACTTATGTCAAATTTGGGAACGTGTCGGATCGGATGTGAGGATGGACTATATTTTTACGAGCGAGCGGACCGAGTGAGCAACGATCACAATTTCCAAGCTATACATATACCTTCTATTGCCTTGCAGATATTTCGTGTTATTACCTAATTTTGTCAGCCATATCTGACATCACATTGCACTTTACTATGTGGAAATAGTACTATTTATGTGAAACTATTCATAAACTGTAAACATTTGTCAGTAGGCAATTCGATAAAGACATCTGGCTCCTCGGGCTGGTGCGAATATTTCAATGTCCGTATGTGCCAAACCGTTGGTTTGTGACACACCTTTACGAGTCCCTCGCTCGCTGCGCTCGCTCGAAAACTATTGCCCAACCCAAAACCAATCCATCTTGCGTTCATTATTCGATATGGTGGAGACATATTTCGAATTTGCGAACGTGCCGGATCGGTTGTGAAGTTGGAATAGGTTTTTACGAGCGAGCGGAGCGAGCGAGCAACGATCACAATTTCCAAGCTATACATGTACCTTATATTGCCTTGCATATATTTCGTGTTATTACCTAACTTTGTCAGCCATTTCTGACATCACATTGCGCTTTACTATGTGGAAATAGTACTATTTATGTGAAACTATTCATAAACTGTAAACATTTGTCAGTAGGCAATTCGATAAAGACTTCCGGCTCCTCGGGCTGGTGCGAATATTTCAATGTCCGTATGTGCCAAACCGTTGGTTTGTGACACACCTTTACGCGTCCCTCGCTCGCTGCGCTCGCTCGAAAACTATAGCCTAAAGTAAAACCAATCCATCTTGAGTTCATTATTCGATATGGTGGCGACATATTTCAAATTTGGGAACGTGTCGGATCGGATGTGAGGTTGGACTAAATATTTACGAGCGAGCGGAGCGAGAGAGCAACGATCACAATTTCCAAGCTATACATATACCTTTTATTGCCTTGCATATATTTCGTGTTATTACCTAATTTTGTCAGCCATTTCTGACATCACATTGCACTTTACTATGTGGAAATAGTACTATTTATGTGAAACTATTCATAAACTGTAAACATTTGTCAGTAGGCAATTCGATAAAGACATCTGGCTCCTCGGGCTGGTGCGAATATTTCAATGTCCGTATGTGCCAAACCGTTGCTTTGTGACACACCTTTACGCGTCTCTCGCTCGCTGCGCTCGCTCGAAAGCTATAGCCTAACCTAAAACCAATACCTCTTGCTTTAGTCATTGGACATACAGGCGACTTATGTCAAATTTGGGAACGTGTCGGATCGGATGTGTGGATGGACTAAATTTTTACGAGCGAGCGGACCGAGTGAGCAACGATCACAATTTCCAAGCTATACATATACCTTCTATTGCCTTGCAGATATTTCGTGTTATTACCTAATTTTGTCAGCCATTTCTGACATCACATTGCACTGTAGTATGTGGAAATAGTACTATTTATGTGAAACTATAGGTAAACTGTAAACATTTGTCAGTAGGCAATAGGATAAAGACTTCCGTCTCCTCGGGCTGGCGCGAATGTTTCAATGTCCGAATGTGCCAAACCGTTGGTTTGTGACACACCTTTAGGCGTCTCTCGCTCGCTGCGCTCGCTCGAAAGCTATAACCTAACCTAAAAGCAATCACTCTTGCGTTAGTCATTCGACATAGAGGCGACTTCTGTCAAATTTGGGAACGTGTCGGATAGGATGTGAGGATGGACTAAATTTTTACGAGTGAGCGGAGTGAGCGAGCAACGATCACAATTTCCACGCTATACATATACCTTATATTGCCTTGCAGATATTTCGTGTTATTACCTAATTTTGTCAGCCATTTCTGACATCACATTGCACTTTACTATGTGGAAATAGTACTATTTATGTGAAACTATTCATAAACTGTAAACATTTGTCAGTAGGCAATTCGATAAAGACTTCCGGCTCCTCGGGCTGGTGCGAATATTTCAATGTCCGTATGTGCCAAACCGTTGCTTTGTGACACACCTTTACGCGTCTCTCTCTCGCTGCGCTCGCTCGAAAGCTATAGCCTAACCTAAAACCAATCCATCTTGCGTTCATTATTCCATATGGTGGCGACATATTTCGAATTTGCGAACGTGTCGGATCGGTTGTGAGGTTGGAATAGATTTTTACGAGCGAGCGGAGCGAGCGAGCAACGATCACAATTTCCAAGTTATACATATACCTTATATTGCCTTGCATTTGTTTCGTGTTATTATCTAATTTTGTCAGCCTTTTCGGACATCACATTGCACTTTACTATGTGCAAATAGTACTATTTATGTGAAACTATTGGTAAAATGTAAACATTTGTCAGTAGGCAATTCGATAAATATATCTGGCTCCTCGGGCTGGTGCGAATATTTCAATGTCCGTATGTGCTAAACCGTTGCTTTGTGACACACCTTTACGCGTCTCTCGCTCGCTGCGCTCGCTCGAAAGCTATAACCTAATCTAAAACCAATACCTCTTGCTTTAGTCATTCGACATAGAGGCGACTTCTGTCAATTTTGGGAACGTGTCGGATCGGATGTGAGGATGGACTAAATTTTTACGAGCGAGCGGACCGAGCGAGCAACGAGCACAATTTCCAAGCTATACATATACCTTCTATTGCCTAGCAGATATTTCGTGTTATTACCTAATTTTGCCAGCCATTTCTGACATCACATTGCACTTTACTATGTGGAAATAGTACTATTTATGTGAAACTATTCATGAACTGTAAACATTTGTCAGTAGGCAATTCGATAAAGACTTCCGGCTCCTCGGGCTGGTGCGAATATTTCAATGTCCGTATGTGCCAAACCGTTGGTTTGTGACACACCTTTACGCGTCCCTCGCTCGCTGCGCTCGCTCGAAAACTATAGCCTAAAGTAAAACCAATCCATCTTGAGTTCATTACTCGATATGGTGGCGACATATTTCAAATTTGGGAACGTGTCGGATCGGATGTGAGGTTGGACTAAATATTTACGAGCGAGCGGAGCGAGAGAGCAACGATCACAATTTCCAAGCTATACATATACCTTTTATTGCCTTGCATATATTTCGTGTTATTACCTAATTTTGTCAGCCATTTCTGACATCACATTGCACTTTACTATGTGGAAATAGTACTATTTATGTGAAACTATTCATAAACTGTAAACATTTGTCAGTAGGCAATTCGATAAAGACATCTGGCTCCTCGGGCTGGTGCGAATATTTCAATGTCCGTATGTGCCAAACCGTTGCTTTGTGACACACCTTTACGCGTCTCTCGCTCGCTGCGCTCGCTCGAAAGCTATAGCCTAACCTAAAACCAATACCTCTTGCTTTAGTCATTGGACATAGAGGCGACTTATGTCAAATTTGGGAACGTGTCGGATCGGATGTGAGGATGGACTAAATTTTTACGAGCGAGCGGACCGAGTGATCAACGATCACAATTTCCAAGCTATACATATACCTTCTATTGCCTTGCAGATATTTCGTGTTATTACCTAATTTTGTCAGCCATTTCTGACATCACATTGCACTGTAGTATGTGGAAATAGTACTATTTATGTGAAACTATAGGTAAACTGTAAACATTTGTCAGTAGGCAAGAGGATAAAGACTTCCGGCTCCTCGGGCAGGTGCGAATGTTTCAATGTCCGAATGTGCCAAACCGTTGGTTTGTGACACACCTTTATGCGTCTCTCGCTCGTTGCGCTCGCTCGAAAGCTATAACCTAACCTAAAAGCAATCCCTCTTGCGTTAGTCATTCGACATAGAGGCGACATCTGTCAAATTTGGGAACGTGTCGGATCGGATGTGAGGATGGACTAAGTTTTTACAAGCGAGCGGAGTGAGCGAGCAACGATCACAATTTCCAAGCTATACATATACCTTATATTGCCTTGCATATATTTCGTGTTATTACCTAATTTTGTCAGCCATTTCTGACATCACATTGCACTTTACTATGTGGAAATAGTACTATTTATGTGAAACTATTCATAAACTGTAAACATTTGTCAGTAGGCAATAGGATAAAGACTACCGGCTCCTCGGGCTGATGCGAATATTTCAATGTCCGTATATGCCAAACCGTTGGTTTGTGATACACCTTTACGCGTCTCTCTCTCGCTGCGCTCGCTCGAAAGCTATAGCCTAACCTAAAACCAATCCATCTTGCGTTCATTATTCGATATGGTGGAGACATATTTCGAATTTGCGAACGTGTCGGATCGGTTGTGAAGTTGGAATAGGTTTTTACGAGCGAGCGGAGCGAGCGAGCAACGATCACAATTTCCAAGCTATACATATACCTTATATTGCCTTGCATATATTTCGTGTTATTACCTAATTTTGTCAGCCATTTCTGACATCACATTGCACTTTACTATGTGGAAATAGTACTATTTATGTGAAACTATTCATAAACTGTAAACATTTGTCAGTAGGCAATAGGATAAAGACTACCGGCTCCTCGGGCTGATGCGAATATTTCAATGTCCGTATATGCCAAACCGTTGGTTTGTGATACACCTTTACGCGTCTCTCTCTCGCTGCGCTCGCTCGAAAGCTATAGCCTAACCTAAAACCAATCCATCTTGCGTTCATTATTCCATATGGTGGCGACATATTTCGAATTTGCGAACGTGTCGGATCGGTTGTGAGGTTGGAATAGATTTTTACGAGCGAGCGGAGCGAGCGAGCAACGATCACAATTTCCAAGTTATACATATACCTTATATTGCCTTGCATTTGTTTCGTGTTATTATCTAATTTTGTCAGCCTTTTCGGACATCACATTGCACTTTACTATGTGCAAATAGTACTATTTATGTGAAACTATTGGTAAAATGTAAACATTTGTCAGTAGGCAATTCGATAAATATATCTGGCTCCTCGGGCTGGTGCGAATATTTCAATGTCCGTATGTGCTAAACCGTTGCTTTGTGACACACCTTTACGCGTCTCTCGCTCGCTGCGCTCGCTCGAAAGCTATAACCTAATCTAAAACCAATACCTCTTGCTTTAGTCATTCGACATAGAGGCGACTTCTGTCAATTTTGGGAACGTGTCGGATCGGATGTGAGGATGGACTAAATTTTTACGAGCGAGCGGACCGAGCGAGCAACGAGCACAATTTCCAAGCTATACATATACCTTCTATTGCCTAGCAGATATTTCGTGTTATTACCTAATTTTGCCAGCCATTTCTGACATCACATTGCACTTTACTATGTGGAAATAGTACTATTTATGTGAAACTATTCATAAACTGTAAACATTTGTCAGTAGGCAATTCGATAAAGACATCTGGCTCCTCTGGCTGGTGCGAATATTTCAATGTCCGTATGTGCCAAACCGTTACTTTGTGACACACCTTTACGCGTCCCTCGCTCGCTGCGCTCGCTCGAAAGCTATAGCCTAACCTAAAACCAGTACCTCTTGCTTTAGTCATTCGACATAGAGGCGACTTATGTCAAATTTGCGAACGTGTCGCATCGGTTGTGAGGTTGGACTAGATTTTTACGAGCGAGCAGAGCGAACGAGCAACGATCACAATTTCCAAGCTATACATATACCTTATATTGCCTTGTATATATTTCGTGTTATTGCCTAATTTTGTCAGCCATTTCTGACATCACATTGCACTTTACTATGTGGAAATAGTACTATTTATGTGAAACTATTCATAAACTGTAAACATTTGTCAGTAGGCAATTCGATAAAGACATCTGGCTCCTCGGGCTGGTGCGAATATTTCAATGTCCGTATGTGCCAAACCGTTGCTTTGTGACACACCTTTACGCATCTCTCGCTCGCTGCGCTCGCTCGAAAGCTATAGCCAAACCTAAAACCAATACCTCTTGCTTTAGTCATTGGTCATAGAGGCGACTTATGTCAAATTTGGGAACGTGTCGGATCGGATGTGAGGATGGACTATATTTTTACGAGCGAGCGGACCGAGTGAGCAACGATCACAATTTCCAAGCTATACATATACCTTCTATTGCCTTGCAGATATTTCGTGTTATTACCTAATTTTGTCAGCCATATCTGACATCACATTGCACTTTACTATGTGGAAATAGTACTATTTATGTGAAACTATTCATAAACTGTAAACATTTGTCAGTAGGCAATTCGATAAAGACATCTGGCTCCTCGGGCTGGTGCGAATATTTCAATGTCCGTATGTGCCAAACCGTTGGTTTGTGACACACCTTTACGAGTCCCTCGCTCGCTGCGCTCGCTCGAAAACTATTGCCCAACCCAAAACCAATCCATCTTGCGTTCATTATTCGATATGGTGGAGACATATTTCGAATTTGCGAACGTGCCGGATCGGTTGTGAAGTTGGAATAGGTTTTTACGAGCGAGCGGAGCGAGCGAGCAACGATCACAATTTCCAAGCTATACATGTACCTTATATTGCCTTGCATATATTTCGTGTTATTACCTAACTTTGTCAGCCATTTCTGACATCACATTGCGCTTTACTATGTGGAAATAGTACTATTTATGTGAAACTATTCATAAACTGTAAACATTTGTCAGTAGGCAATTCGATAAAGACTTCCGGCTCCTCGGGCTGGTGCGAATATTTCAATGTCCGTATGTGCCAAACCGTTGGTTTGTGACACACCTTTACGCGTCCCTCGCTCGCTGCGCTCGCTCGAAAACTATAGCCTAAAGTAAAACCAATCCATCTTGAGTTCATTATTCGATATGGTGGCGACATATTTCAAATTTGGGAACGTGTCGGATCGGATGTGAGGTTGGACTAAATATTTACGAGCGAGCGGAGCGAGAGAGCAACGATCACAATTTCCAAGCTATACATATACCTTTTATTGCCTTGCATATATTTCGTGTTATTACCTAATTTTGTCAGCCATTTCTGACATCACATTGCACTTTACTATGTGGAAATAGTACTATTTATGTGAAACTATTCATAAACTGTAAACATTTGTCAGTAGGCAATTCGATAAAGACATCTGGCTCCTCGGGCTGGTGCGAATATTTCAATGTCCGTATGTGCCAAACCGTTGCTTTGTGACACACCTTTACGCGTCTCTCGCTCGCTGCGCTCGCTCGAAAGCTATAGCCTAACCTAAAACCAATACCTCTTGCTTTAGTCATTGGACATACAGGCGACTTATGTCAAATTTGGGAACGTGTCGGATCGGATGTGTGGATGGACTAAATTTTTACGAGCGAGCGGACCGAGTGAGCAACGATCACAATTTCCAAGCTATACATATACCTTCTATTGCCTTGCAGATATTTCGTGTTATTACCTAATTTTGTCAGCCATTTCTGACATCACATTGCACTGTAGTATGTGGAAATAGTACTATTTATGTGAAACTATAGGTAAACTGTAAACATTTGTCAGTAGGCAATAGGATAAAGACTTCCGTCTCCTCGGGCTGGCGCGAATGTTTCAATGTCCGAATGTGCCAAACCGTTGGTTTGTGACACACCTTTAGGCGTCTCTCGCTCGCTGCGCTCGCTCGAAAGCTATAACCTAACCTAAAAGCAATCACTCTTGCGTTAGTCATTCGACATAGAGGCGACTTCTGTCAAATTTGGGAACGTGTCGGATAGGATGTGAGGATGGACTAAATTTTTACGAGTGAGCGGAGTGAGCGAGCAACGATCACAATTTCCACGCTATACATATACCTTATATTGCCTTGCAGATATTTCGTGTTATTACCTAATTTTGTCAGCCATTTCTGACATCACATTGCACTTTACTATGTGGAAATAGTACTATTTATGTGAAACTATTCATAAACTGTAAACATTTGTCAGTAGGCAATTCGATAAAGACTTCCGGCTCCTCGGGCTGGTGCGAATATTTCAATGTCCGTATGTGCCAAACCGTTGCTTTGTGACACACCTTTACGCGTCCCTCGCTCGCTGCGCTCGCTCGAAAACTATTGCCCAACCCAGAACCAACCCATCTTGCGTTCATTATTCGATATGGTGGCGACTTATTTCAAATTTGCGAACGAGTCGCATCGGTTGTGAGGTTGGACTAGATTTTTACGAGCGAGCGGAGCGAGCGAGCATCGATCACAATTTCCAAGCTATACATATACCTTATATTGCCTTGTATATATTTCGTGTTATTACCTAATTTTGTCAGCCATTTCGGACATCGCATTGCACTGTAGTATGTGGAAATAGTACCATTTATGTGAAACTATAGGAAAACTGTAAACATTTGTCAATAGGCAATAGGATAAAGACCTCCGGCTCCTCGGGCTGGTGCGCATATTTCAATATCCGTATGTGCCAAACCGTTGGTTTGTGACACACCTTTACGCGTCTCTCTCTCGCTGCGCTCGCTCGAAAGCTATAGCCTAACCTAAAACCAATCCATCTTGCGTTCATTATTCGATATGGTGGAGGCATATTTCGAATTTGCGAACGTGCCGGATCGGTTGTGAGGTTGGACTAGATTTTTACGAGCGAGCGGAGCGAGCGAGCAACGATGCCAATTTCCAAGCTATACATATACCTTATATTGCCTTGCATATATTTCGTGTTATTACCTAATTTTGTCAGCCATTTCTGACATCACATTGCACTTTCCTATGTGGAAATAGTACTATTTATGTGAAACTATTCATAAACTGTAAACATTTGTCAGTAGGCAATTCGATAAAGACTTCCGGCTCCTCGGGCTGGTGCGAATATTTCAATGTCCGTATGTGCCAAACCGTTGGTTTGTGACACACCTTTACGCGTCCCTCGCTCGCTGCGCTCGCTCGAAAGCTATAGCCTAACCTAAAACCAATCCATCTTGCGTTCATTATTCGATATGGTGGAGACATATTTCGAATTTGCGAACGTGTCGGATCGGTTGTGAAGTGGGAATAGGTTTTTACGAGCGAGCGGAGCGAACGAGCAACGATCACAATTTCCAAGTTATACATATACCTTATATTGCCTTGCATTTGTTTCGTGTTATTATCTAATTTTGTCAGCCTTTTCGGACATCACATTGCACTTTACTATGTGCAAATAGTACTATTTATGTGAAACTATTCATAAACTGTAAACATTTGTCAGTAGGCAATTCGATAAAGACTTCCGGCTCCTCGGGCTGGTGCGAATATTTCAATGTCCGTATGTGCCAAACCGTTGGTTTGTGACACACCTTTACGCGTCCCTCGCTCGCTGCGGTCGCTCGGAAGCTATAGCCCAACCTAAAACCAATCCATCTTGCGTTCATTATTCGATATGGTGGCGACTTATTTCAAATTTGCGAACGTATCGCATCGGTTGTGAGGTTGGACTAGATTTTTACGAGCGAGCGGACCGAGTGAGCAACGATCACAATTTCCAAGCTATACATATACCTTCTATTGCCTTGCAGATATTTCGTGTTATTACCTAATTTTGTCAGCCATTACTGACATCACATTGCACTGTAGTATGTGGAAATAGTACTATTTATGTGAAACTATTCATAAACTGTAAACATTTGTCAGTAGGCAATTCGATAAAGACATCTGGCTCCTCGGGCTGGTGCGAATATTTCAATGTCCGTATGTGCCAAACCGTTGCTTTGTGACACACCTTTACGCGTCCCTCGCTCGCTGCGCTCGCTCGAAAACTATTGCCCAACCCAAAACCAATCCATCTTGCGTTCATTATTCGATATGGTGGAGGCATATTTCGAATTTGCGAACGTGCCGGATCGGTTGTGAAGTTGGAATAGGTTTTTACGAGCGAGCGGAGCGAGCGAGCAACGATCACAATTTCCAAGCTATACATGTACCTTATATTGCCTTGCATATATTTCGTGTTATTACCTAATTTTGTCAGCCATTTCTGACATCACATTGCACTTTACTATGTGGAAATAGTACTATTTATGTGAAACTATTCATAAACTGTAAACATTTGTCTGTAGGCAATTCGATAAAGACTTCCGGCTCCTCGGGCTGGTGCGAATATTTCAATGTCCGTATGTGCCAAACCGTTGGTTTGTGACACACCTTTACGCGTCCCTCGCTCGCTGCGCTCGCTCGAAAACTATAGCCTAAAGTAAATCCAATCCATCTTGAGTTCATTATTCGATATGGTGGCGACATATTTCAAATTTGGGAACGTGTCGGATCGGATGTGAGGTTGGACTAAATATTTACGAGCGAGCGGAGCGAGAGAGCAACGATCACAATTTCCAAGCTATTCATGTACCTTTTATTACCTAATTTTGTCAGCCATTTCTGACATCACATTGCACTTTACTATGTGGAAATAGTACTATTTATGTGAAACTATTCATAAACTGTAAACATTTGTCAGTAGGCAATTCGATAAAGACATCTGGCTCCTCGGGCTGGTGCGAATATTTCAATGTCCGTATGTGCCAAACCGTTGCTTTGTGACACACCTTTACGCGCCTCTCGCTCGCTGCGCACGCTCGAAAGCTATAGCCTAACCTAAAACCAATACCTCTTGCTTTAGTCATTGGACATAGAGGCGACTTATGTCAAATTGGGGAACGTGTCGGATCGGATGTGAGGATGGACTAAATTTTTTCGAGCGAGCGGACCGAGTGAGCAACGATCACAATTTCCAAGCTATACATATACCTTCTATTGCCTTGCAGATATTTCGTGTTATTACCTAATTTTGTCAGCCATTTCTGACATCACATTGCACTGTAGTATGTGGAAATAGTACTATTTATGTGAAACTATAGGTAAACTGTAAACATTTGTCAGTAGGCAATAGGATAAAGACTTCCGGCTCCTCGGGCTGGTGCGAATGTTTCAATGTCCGAATGTGGCAAACCGTTGGTTTGTGACACACCTTTAGGCGTCTCTCGCTCGCTGCGCTCGCTCGAAAGTTATAACCTAACCTAAAAGCAATCCCTATTGCGTTAGTCATTCGACATAGAGGCGACTTCTGTCAAATTTGGGAACGTGTCGGATAGGATGTGAGGATGGACTAAATTTTTACGAGTGAGCGGAGTGAGCGAGCAACGATCACAATTTCCAAGCTATACGTATACCTTATATTGCCTTGCAGATATTTCGTGTTATTACCTAATTTTGTCAGCCATTTCTGACATCACATTGCACTTTAATATGTGGAAATAGTATTATTTATGTGAAACTATTCATAAACTGTAAACATTTGTCAGTAGGCAATTCGATAAAGACTTCCGGCTCCTGGGGCTGGTGCGAATATTTCAATGTCCGTATGTGCCAAACCGTTGCTTTGTGACACACCTTTACGCGTCCCTCGCTCGCTGCGCTCGCGCGAAAACTATTGCCCAACCCAGAACCAATCCATCTTGCGTTCATTATTCGATATGGTGGCGACTTATTTCAAATTTGCGAACGAGTCGCATCGGTTGTGAGGTTGGACTAGATCTTTACGAGCGAACGGAGCGAGCGAGCATCGATCACAATTTCCAAGCTATACATATACCTTATATTGCCTTGTATATATTTCGTGTTATTACCTAATTTTGTCAGCCATTTCTGACATCACATTGCACTTTACTATGTGGAAATAGTACTATTTATGTGAAACTATTCATAAACTGTAAACATTTGTCAGTAGACAATTAGATAAAGACTTCCGGCTCCTCGGGCTGGTGCGAATATTTCAATGTCCGTATGTGCCAAACCGTTGTTTTGTGACACACCTTTACGCGTCTCTCTCTCGCCGCGCTCGCTCGAAAGCTATAGCCCAACCTAAAACCAATCCATCTTGCGTTCATTATTCGATATGTTGGGGGCATATTTCGAATTTGCGAACGTGCCGGATCGGTTGTGAGGTTGGACTAGATTTTTACGAGCGAGCGGAGCGAGCGAGCAACGATCACAATTTCCAAGCTATACATATACGTTATATTGCCTTGCATATATTTCGTGTTATTACCTAATTATGTCAGCCATTTCTGACATCACATTGCACTCTACTATGTGGAAATAGTACTATTTATGTGAAACTATTCATAAACTGTAAACATTTGTCAGTTGGCAATTCGATAAAGACTTCCGGCTCCTCGGGCTGGTGCGAATATTTCAATGTCCGTATGTGCCAAACCGTTGGTTTGTGACACACCATTACGCGTCTCTCGCTCGCTGCGCTCGCTCGAAAGCTATAGCCTAAAGTAAAACCAATCCATCTTGAGTTCATTATTCGATATGGTGGCGACATATTTCAAATTTGGGAACGTGTCGGATCGGATGTGAGGATGGACTAAATTTTTACGAGCGAGCGGACCGAGTGAGCAACGATCACAATTTCCAAGCTATACATATACCTTCTATTGCCTTGCAGATATTTCGTGTTATTACCTAATTTTGTCAGCCATTTCTGACATCACATTGCACTGTAGTATGTGGAAATAGTACTATTTATGTGAAACTATAGGTAAACTGTAAACATTTGTCAGTAGGCAATAAGATAAAGACTTCCGGCTCCTCGGGCAGGTGCGAATGTTTCAATGTCCGAATGTGCCAAACCGTTGGTTTGTGACACACCTTTATGCGTCTCTCGCTCGCTGCGCTCGCTCGAAAGCTATAACCTAACCTAAAAGCAATCCCTCTTGCGTTAGTCATTCGACATAGAGGCGACTTCTGTCAAATTTGGGAACGTGTCGGATCGGATGTGAGGATGGACTAAGTTTTTACAAGCGAGCGGAGTGAGCGAGCAACGATCACAATTTCCAAGCTATACATATACCTTATATTGCCTTGCATATATTTCGTGTTATTACCTAATTTTGTCAGCCATTTCTGACATCACATTGCACTTTACTATGTGGAAATAGTACTATTTATGTGAAACTATTCATAAACTGTAAACATTTGTCAGTAGGCAATTCGATAAAGACTTCCGGCTCCTCGGGCTGGTGCGAATATTTCAATGTCCGTATGTGCCAAACCGTTGTTTTGTGACACACCTTTACGCGTCTCTCTCAAGGCTGCGCTCGCTCGAAAGCAATAGGCTAACCTAAAACCAATCCATCTTGCGTTCATTATTCCATATGGTGGCGACATATTTCGAATTTGCGAACGTGTCGGATCGGTTGTGAGGTTGGACTAGATTTTTACGAGCGAGCGGAGCGAGCGAGCAACGATCACAATTTCCAAGCTATACATATACCTTCTATTGCCTTGCAGATATTTCGTGTTATTACCTAATTTTGTCAGCCATTACTGACATCACATTGCACTGTAGTATGTGGAAATAGTACTATTTATGTGAAACTATTCATAAACTGTAAACATTTGTCAGTAGGCAATTCGATAAAGACATCTGGCTCCTCGGGCTGGTGCGAATATTTCAATGTCCGTATGTGCCAAACCGTTGCTTTGTGACACACCTTTACGCGTCCCTCGCTCGCTGCGCTCGCTCGAAAACTATTGCCCAACCCAAAACCAATCCATCTTGCGTTCATTATTCGATATGGTGGAGGCATATTTCGAATTTGCGAACGTGCCGGATCGGTTGTGAAGTTGGAATAGGTTTTTACGAGCGAGCGGAGCGAGCGAGCAACGATCACAATTTCCAAGCTATACATGTACCTTATATTGCCTTGCATATATTTCGTGTTATTACCTAATTTTGTCAGCCATTTCTGACATCACATTGCACTTTACTATGTGGAAATAGTACTATTTATGTGAAACTATTCATAAACTGTAAACATTTGTCAGTAGGCAATTCGATAAAGACTTCCGGCTCCTCGGGCTGGTGCGAATATTTCAATGTCCGTATGTGCCAAACCGTTGGTTTGTGACACACCTTTACGCGTCCCTCGCTCGCTGCGCTCGCTCGAAAACTATAGCCTAAAGTAAATCCAATCCATCTTGAGTTCATTATTCGATATGGTGGCGACATATTTCAAATTTGCGAACGTGTCGGATCGGATGTGAGGTTGGACTAAATATTTACGAGCGAGCGGAGCGAGAGAGCAACGATCACAATTTCCAAGCTATACATGTACCTTTTATTACCTAATTTTGTCAGCCATTTCTGACATCACATTGCACTTTACTATGTGGAAATAGTACTATTTATGTGAAACTATTCATAAACTGTAAACATTTGTCAGTAGGCAATTCGATAAAGACATCTGGCTCCTCGGGCTGGTGCGAATATTTCAATGTCCGTATGTGCCAAACCGTTGCTTTGTGACACACCTTTACGCGTCTCTCGCTCGCTGCGCACGCTCGAAAGCTATAGCCTAACCTAAAACCAATACCTCTTGCTTTAGTCATTGGACATAGAGGCGACTTATGTCAAATTGGGGAACGTGTCGGATCGGATGTGAGGATGGACTAAATTTTTTCGAGCGAGCGGACCGAGTGAGCAACGATCACAATTTCCAAGCTATACATATACCTTCTATTGCCTTGCAGATATTTCGTGTTATTACCTAATTTTGTCAGCCATTTCTGACATCACATTGCACTGTAGTATGTGGAAATAGTACTATTTATGTGAAACTATAGGTAAACTGTAAACATTTGTCAGTAGGCAATAGGATAAAGACTTCCGGCTCCTCGGGCTGGTGCGAATGTTTCAATGTCCGAATGTGGCAAACCGTTGGTTTGTGACACACCTTTAGGCGTCTCTCGCTCGCTGCGCTCGCTCGAAAGTTATAACCTAACCTAAAAGCAATCCCTATTGCGTTAGTCATTCGACATAGAGGCGACTTCTGTCAAATTTGGGAACGTGTCGGATAGGATGTGAGGATGGACTAAATTTTTACGAGTGAGCGGAGTGAGCGAGCAACGATCACAATTTCCAAGCTATACGTATACCTTATATTGCCTTGCAGATATTTCGTGTTATTACCTAATTTTGTCAGCCATTTCTGACATCACATTGCACTTTAATATGTGGAAATAGTATTATTTATGTGAAACTATTCATAAACTGTAAACATTTGTCAGTAGGCAATTCGATAAAGACTTCCGGCTCCTGGGGCTGGTGCGAATATTTCAATGTCCGTATGTGCCAAACCGTTGCTTTGTGACACACCTTTACGCGTCCCTCGCTCGCTGCGCTCGCGCGAAAACTATTGCCCAACCCAGAACCAATCCATCTTGCGTTCATTATTCGATATGGTGGCGACTTATTTCAAATTTGCGAACGAGTCGCATCGGTTGTGAGGTTGGACTAGATTTTTACGAGCGAACGGAGCGAGCGAGCATCGATCACAATTTCCAAGCTATACATATACCTTATATTGCCTTGTATATATTTCGTGTTATTACCTAATTTTGTCAGCCATTTCTGACATCACATTGCACTTTACTATGTGGAAATAGTACTATTTATGTGAAACTATTCATAAACTGTAAACATTTGTCAGTAGACAATTAGATAAAGACTTCCGGCTCCTCGGGCTGGTGCGAATATTTCAATGTCCGTATGTGCCAAACCGTTGTTTTGTGACACACCTTTACGCGTCTCTCTCTCGCCGCGCTCGCTCGAAAGCTATAGCCCAACCTAAAACCAATCCATCTTGCGTTCATTATTCGATATGTTGGGGGCATATTTCGAATTTGCGAACGTGCCGGATCGGTTGTGAGGTTGGACTAGATTTTTACGAGCGAGCGGAGCGAGCGAGCAACGATCACAATTTCCAAGCTATACATATACGTTATATTGCCTTGCATATATTTCGTGTTATTACCTAATTATGTCAGCCATTTCTGACATCACATTGCACTCTACTATGTGGAAATAGTACTATTTATGTGAAACTATTCATAAACTGTAAACATTTGTCAGTTGGCAATTCGATAAAGACTTCCGGCTCCTCGGGCTGGTGCGAATATTTCAATGTCCGTATGTGCCAAACCGTTGGTTTGTGACACACCATTACGCGTCTCTCGCTCGCTGCGCTCGCTCGAAAGCTATAGCCTAAAGTAAAACCAATCCATCTTGAGTTCATTATTCGATATGGTGGCGACATATTTCAAATTTGGGAACGTGTCGGATCGGATGTGAGGATGGACTAAATTTTTACGAGCGAGCGGACCGAGTGAGCAACGATCACAATTTCCAAGCTATACATATACCTTCTATTGCCTTGCAGATATTTCGTGTTATTACCTAATTTTGTCAGCCATTTCTGACATCACATTGCACTGTAGTATGTGGAAATAGTACTATTTATGTGAAACTATAGGTAAACTGTAAACATTTGTCAGTAGGCAATAAGATAAAGACTTCCGGCTCCTCGGGCAGGTGCGAATGTTTCAATGTCCGAATGTGCCAAACCGTTGGTTTGTGACACACCTTTATGCGTCTCTCGCTCGCTGCGCTCGCTCGAAAGCTATAACCTAACCTAAAAGCAATCCCTCTTGCGTTAGTCATTCGACATAGAGGCGACTTCTGTCAAATTTGGGAACGTGTCGGATCGGATGTGAGGATGGACTAAGTTTTTACAAGCGAGCGGAGTGAGCGAGCAACGATCACAATTTCCAAGCTATACATATACCTTATATTGCCTTGCATATATTTCGTGTTATTACCTAATTTTGTCAGCCATTTCTGACATCACATTGCACTTTACTATGTGGAAATAGTACTATTTATGTGAAACTATTCATAAACTGTAAACATTTGTCAGTAGGCAATTCGATAAAGACTTCCGGCTCCTCGGGCTGGTGCGAATATTTCAATGTCCGTATGTGCCAAACCGTTGTTTTGTGACACACCTTTACGCGTCTCTCTCAAGGCTGCGCTCGCTCGAAAGCTATAGGCTAACCTAAAACCAATCCATCTTGCGTTCATTATTCCATATGGTGGCGACATATTTCGAATTTGCGAACGTGTCGGATCGGTTGTGAGGTTGGACTAGATTTTTACGAGCGAGCGGAGCGAGCGAGCAACGATCACAATTTCCAAGCTATACATATACCTTATATTGCCTTGCATTTGTTTCGTGTTGTTACCTAATTTTGTCAGCCTTTTCGGACATCCCATTGCACTGTAGTATGTGGAAATAGTACTATTTATGTGAAATTATTCATAAACTGTAAACATTTGTCAGTAGGCAATAGGATAAAGACTACCGGCTCCTCGGGCTGATGCGAATATTTCAATGTCCGTATATGCCAAACCGTTGGTTTGTGACACACCTTTACGCGTCTCTCTCAAGGCTGCGCTCGCTCGAAAGCTATAGGCTAACCTAAAACCAATCCATCTTGCGTTCATTATTCCATATGGTGGCGACATATTTCGAATTTGCGAACGTGTCGGATCGGTTGTGAAGTTGGAATAGATTTTTACGAGCGAGCGGAGCGAGCGAGCAACGATCACAATTTCCAAGCTATACATATACCTTATATTGCCTTGCATATATTTCGAGTTGTAACCTAATTTTGTCAGCCATTTCTGAGATCACATTGCACTTTACTATGTGGAAATAGTACTATTTATGTGAAACTATTCATAAACTGTAAACATTTGTCAGTAGGCAATTCGATAAAGACATCTGGCTCCTCGGGCTGGTGCGAATATTTCAATGTCCGTATGTGCCAAACCGTTACTTTGTGACACACCTTTACGCGTCCCTCGCTCGCTGCGCTCGCTCGAAAGCTATAGGCTAACCTAAAACCAATCCATCTTGAGTTCATTATTCGATATGCTGGCGACTTATTTCAAATTTGGGAACGTGTCGGATCGGATGTGAGGTTGGACTAAATATTTACGAGCAAGCGGAGCGAGAGAGCAACGATCACAATATCCATGCTATACATATACCTTATATTGCCTTGTATATATTTCGTGTTATTACCTAATTTTGTCAGCCATTTCTGACATCACATTGCAGTTTACTATGTGGAAATTGTACAATTTATGTGAAACTATTCATAAACTGTAAACATTAGTCATTAGGCAATTCGATAAAGACATCTGGCTCCTCGGGCTGGTGCGAATATTTCAATGTCTGTCTGTGCCAAACCGTTGATTTGTGACACACCTTTACGCGTCCCTCGCTCGCAGTGCTCGCTCGAAAACTATAGCCTAACCTAAAACCAATACCTCTTGCTTTAGTCATTCGACATAGAGGCGACTTATGTCAAATTTGGGAACGTGTCGGATCGGATGTGAGGATGGACTAAATTTTTACGAGCGAGCGGACCGAGCGAGCAACGAGCACAATTTCCAAGCTATACATATACCTTCTATTGCCTAGCAGATATTTCGTGTTATTACCTAATTTTGTCAGCCATTTCTGACATCACATTGCACTGTAGTATGTGGAAATAGTACTATTTATGTGAAACTATTCATAAACTGTAAACATTTGTCAGTAGGCAATTCGATAAAGACTTCCGGCTCCTCGGGCTGGTGCGAATATTTCAATGTCCGTATGTGCCAAGCCGTTGGTTTGTGACACACCTTTACGCGTCCCTCGCTCGCAGTGCTCGCTCGAAAACTATAGCCTAACCTAAAACCAGTACCTCTTGCTTTAGTCATTCGACATAGAGGCGACTTATGTCAAATTTGCGAACGTGTCGCATCGGTTGTGAGGTTGGACTAGATTTTTACGAGCGAGCAGAGCGAGCGAGCAACGATCACAATTTCCAAGCTATACATATACCTTATATTGCCTTGTATATATTTCGTGTTATTGCCTAATTTTGTCAGCCATTTCTGACATCACATTGCACTTTACTATGTGGAAATAGTACTATTTATGTGAAACTATTCATAAACTGTAAACATTTGTCAGTAGGCAATAGGATAAAGTCTTCCGGCTCCTCGGGCTGATGCGAATATTTCAATGTCCGTATGTGCCAAACCGTTACTTCGTGACACACCTTTACGCGTCTCTCGCTCGCTGCGCTCGCTCGAAAGCTATAGCCTAACCGAAAACCAATCCATCTTGCGTTCATTATTCGATATGGTGGAGACATATTTCGAATTTGCGAACGTGTCGGATCGGTTGTGAAGTTGGAATAGATTTTTACGAGCGAGCGGAGCGAGCGAGCAACGATCACTATTTCCAAGCTATACATATACCTTATATTGCCTTGCATATATTTCGAGTTGTAACCTAATTTTGTCAGCCATTTCTGACATCACATTGCACTTTACTATGTGGAAATGGTACTATTTATGTGAAACTATTCATAAACTGTAAACACTTGTCAGTAGGCAATTCGATAAAGACTTCCGGCTCCTCGGGCTGGTGCGAATATTTCAATGTCCGTATGTGCCAATCCGTTGCTTTGTGACACACCTTTACGCGTCTCTCGCTCGCTACGCTCGCTCGAAAGCTATAGCCTAACCTAAAACCAATACCTCTTGCTTTAGTCATTCGACATAGAGGCGACTTATGTCAAATTTGCGAACGTGTCGGATCGGATGTGAGGATGGACTAAATTTTTACGAGCGAGCGGACCGAGTGAGCAACGATCACAATTTCCAAGCTATACATATACCTTCTATTGCCTTGCAGATATTTCGTGTTATTACCTAATTTTGTCAGCCATTTCTGACATCACATTGCACTGTAGTATGTGGAAATAGTACTATTTATGTGAAACTATAGGTAAACTGTAAACATTTGTCAGTAGGCAATAGGATAAAGACTTCCGGCTCCTCGGGCAGGTGCGAATGTTTCAATGTCCGAATGTGCCAAACCGTTGGTTTGTGACACACCTTTATGCGTCTCTCGCTTGCTGCGCTCGCTCGAAAGCTATAACCTAACCTAAAAGCAATCCCTCTTGCGTTAGTCATTCGACATAGAGGCGACTTCTGTCAAATTTGGGAACGTGTCGGATCGGATGTGAGGATGGACTAAGTTTTTACAAGCGAGCGGAGTGAGCGAGCAACGATCACAATTTCCAAGCTATACATATACCTTATATTGCCTTGCATATATTTCGTGTTATTACCTAATTTTGTCAGCCATTTCTGACATCACATTGCACTTTACTATGTGGAAATAGTACTATTTATGTGAAACTATTCATAAACTGTAAACATTTGTCAGTAGGCAATTCGATAAAGACTTCCGGCTCCTCGGGCTGGTGCGAATATTTCAATGTCCGTATGTGCCAAACCGTTGTTTTGTGACACACCTTTACGCGTCTCTCTCAAGGCTGCGCTCGCTCGATAGCTATAGGCTAACCTAAAACCAATCCATCTTGCGTTCATTATTCCATATGGTGGCGACATATTTCGAATTTGCGAACGTGTCGGATCGGTTGTGAGGTTGGACTAGATTTTTACGAGCGAGCGGAGCGAGCGAGCAAAGATCACAATTTCCAAGCAATACATATAGCTTATATTGCCTTGCATTTGTTTCGTGTTATTACCTAATTTTGTCAGCCTTTTCGGACATCCCATTGCACTGTAGTATGTGGAAATAGTACTATTTATGTGAAACTATTCATAAACTGTAAACATTTGTCAGTAGGCAATTCGATAAAGACATCTGGCTCCTCTGGCTGGTGCGAATATTTCAATGTCCGTATGTGCCAAACCGTTACTTTGTGACACACCTTTACGCGTCTCTCGCTCGCTGCGCTCGCTCGAAAGCTATAGCCTAACCTAAAACCAATCCATCTTGCGTTCATTATTCGATATGGTGGCGACATATTTCGAATTTGCGAACGTGTCGGATCGGTTGTGAGGTTGGACTAGATTTTTGCGAGCGAGTGGAGCGAGCGAGCAACGATCACAATTTCCAAGTTATACATATACCTTATATTGCCTTGCATTTGTTTCGTGTTATTATCTAATTTTGTCAGCCTTTTCGGACATCACATTGCACTTTACTATGTGCAAATAGTACTATTTATGTGAAACTATTGGTAAAATGTAAACATTTGTCAGTAGGCAATTCGATAAAGACATCTGGCTCCTCGGGCTGGTGCGAATATTTCAATGTCCGTATGTGCCAAACCGTTGATTTGTGACACACCTTTACGCGACCCTCGCTCGCAGTGCTCGCTCAAAAACTATAGCCTAACCTAAAACCAATACCTCTTGCTTTAGTCATTCGACATATAGGCGACTTATGTCAAATTTGGGAACGTGTCGGATCAGATGTGAGGATGGACTAAATTTTTACGAGCGAGCGGACCGAGTGAGCAACGATCACAATTTCCAAGCTATACATATACCTTCTATTGCCTTGCAGATATTTCGTGTTATTACCTAATTTTGTCAGCCATTTCTGACATCACATTGCACTGTAGTATGTGGAAGTAGTACTATTTATGTGAAACTATAGGTAAACTGTAAACATTTGTCAGTAGGCAATAGGATAAAGACTTCTGGCTCCTCGGGGTGGTGCGAATGTTTCAATGTCCGAATGTGCCAAACCGTTGGTTTGTGACACACCTTTAGGCGTCTCTCGCTCGCTGCGCTCGCTCGATAGCTATAACCTAACCTAACAGCAATACCTCTTGCGTTAGTCATTCGACATAGAGGCGACTTCTGTCAATTTTGGGAACGTGTCGGATCGGATGTGAGGATGGACTAAATTTTTACGAGCGAGCGGAGTGAGCGAGCAACGATCACAATTTCCAAGCTATACATATACCTCATATTGCCTTGCATATATTTCGTGTTATTACCTAATTTTGTCAGCCACTTCTGACATCACATTGCACTTTACTATGTGGAAATAGTACTATTTATGTGAAACTATTCATAAACTGTAAACATTTGTCAGTAGGCAATTCGATAAAGACATCTGGCTCCTCTGGCTGGTGCGAATATTTCAATGTCCGTATGTGCCAAACCGTTACTTTGTGACACACCTTTACGCGTCCCTCGCTCGCTGCGCTCGCTCGAGAGCTATAGGCTAACCTAAAACCAATCCATCTTGAGTTCATTATTCGATATGGTGGGGACTTATTTCAAATTTGGGAACGTGTCGGATCGGATGTGAGGTTGGACTAAATATTTACGAGCGAGCGGAGCGAGAGAGCAACGATCACAATATCCATGCTATACATATACCTTATATTGCCTTGTATATATTTCGTGTTATTACCTAATTTTGTCAGCCATTTCTGACATCACATTGCAGTTTACTATGTGGAAATTGTACAATTTATGTGAAACTATTCATAAACTGTAAACATTTGTCATTAGGCAATTCGATAAAGACATCTGGCTCCTCGGGCTGGTGCGAATATTTCAATGGCTGTCTGTGCCAAACCGTTGATTTGTGACACACCTTTACGCGTCCCTCGCTCGCAGTGCTCGCTCGAAAACTATAGCCTAACCTAAAACCAATACCTCTTGCTTTAGTCATTCGACATAGAGGCGACTTATGTCAAATTTGGAAACGTGTCGGATCGGATGTGAGGATGGACTAAATTTTTACGAGCGAGCGGACCGAGCGAGCAACGAGCACAATTTCCAAGCTATACATATACCTTCTATTGCCTAGCAGATATTTCGTGTTATTACCTAATTTTGTCAGCCATTTCTGACATCACATTGCACTGTAGTATGTGGAAATAGTACTATTTATGTGAAACTATTCATAAACTGTAAACATTTGTCAGTAGGCAATTCGATAAAGACTTCCGGCTCCTCGGGCTGTTGCGAATATTTCAATGTCCGTATGTGCCAAGCCGTTGGTTTGTGACACACCTTTACGCGTCCCTCGCTCGCAGTGCTCGCTCGAAAACTATAGCCTAACCTAAAACCAGTACCTCTTGCTTTAGTCATTCGACATAGAGGCGACTTATGTCAAATTTGCGAACGTGTCGCATCGGTTGTGAGGTTGTACTAGATTTTTACGAGCGAGCAGAGCGAGCGAGCTACGATCACAATTTCCAAGCTATATATATACCTTATATTGCCTTGTATATATTTCGTGTTATTGCCTAATTTTGTCAGCCATTTCTGACATCACATTGCACTTTACTATGTGGAAATAGTACTATTTATGTGAAACTATTCATAAACTGTAAACATTTGTCAGTAGGCAATAGGATAAAGTCTTCCGGCTCCTCGGGCTGATGCGAATATTTCAATGTCCGTATGTGCCAAACCGTTACTCTCTGACACACCTTTACGCGTCTCTCGCTCGCTGCGCTCGCTCGAAAGCTATAGCCTAACCGAAAACAAATCCATCTTGCGTTCATTATTCGATATGGTGGAGACATATTTCGAATTTGCGAACGTGTCGGATCGGTTGTGAAGTTGGAATAGATTTTTACGAGCGAGCGGAGCGAGCGAGCAACGATCACAATTTCCAAGCTGTACATATACCTTATATTGCCTTGCATATATTTCGAGTTGTAACCTAATTTTGTCAGCCATTTCTGACATCACATTGCACTTTACTATGTGGAAATAGTACTATTTATGTGAAACTATTCATAAACTGTAAACACTTGTCAGTAGGCAATTCGATAAAGACATCTGGCTCCTCGGTCTGGTCCGAATATTTCAATGTCCGTATGTGCCAAACCGTTACTTTGTGACACACCTTTACGCGTCTCTCGCTCGCTCCGCTCGCTCGAAAACTATAGCCTAACCAAAATCCAATCCATCTTGCGTTCATTATTCGATATGGTGGAGACATATTTCAAATTTGGGAACGTGTCGGATCGGATGTGAGGGTGGACTAGATTTTTGCGAGCGAGTGGAGCGAGCGAGTGGAGCGAGCGAGCAACGATCACAATTTCCAAGCTAGACATATACCTTATATTGCCTTGCATATATTTCGTGTTATTACCTAATTTTGTCTGCCATTTCTGACATCACATTGCACTTTACTATGTGGAAATAGTACTATTTATGTGAAACTATTCATAAACTGTAAACATTTGTCAGTAGGCAATTCGATAAAGACTTCCGGCTCCTTGGGCTGGTGCGAATATTTCAATGTACGTATGTGCCAAACCGTTGGTTTGTGACACACCTTTACGCGTCCCTCGCTCGCTGCGCTCGCTCGAAAACTATAGCCTAAAGTAAAACCAATCCATCTTGAGTTCATTATTCGATATGGTGGCGACATATTTCAAATTTGGGAACGTGTCGGATCGGATGTGAGGTTGGACTCAATATTTACGAGCGAGCGGGGCGAGAGAGCAACGATCACAATTTCCAAGCTATACATATACCTTTTATTGCCTTGCATATATTTCGTGTTATTACCTAATTTTATCAGCCATTTCTGACATCACATTGCACTTTACTATGTGGAAATAGTACTATTTATGTGAAACTATTCATAAACTGTAAACATTTGTCAGTAGGCAATTCGATAAAGACATCTGGCTCCTCGGGCTGGTGCGAATATTTCAATGTCCGTATGTGCCAAACCGTTGCTTTGTGACACACCTTTACGCGTCTCTCGCTCGCTGCGCTCGCTCGAAAGCTATAGCCTAACCTAAAACCAATACCTCTTGCTTTAATCATTGGACATAGAGGCGACTTATGTCAAATTTGGGAACGTGTCGGATCGGATGTGAGGATGGACTAAATTTTTACGAGCGAGCGGACCGAGTGAGCAACGATCACAATTTCCAAGCTATACATATACCTTATATTGCCTTGCAGATATTTCGTGTTATTACCTAATTTTGTCAGCCATTTCTGACATCACATTGCACTTTACTATGTGGAAATAGTACTATTTATGTGAAACTATTCAAAAACTGTAAACACTTGTCAGTAGGCAATTCGATAAAGACATCTGGCTCCTCGGTCTGGTGCGAATATTTCAATGTCCGTATGTGCCAAACCGTTACTTTGTGACACACCTTTACGCGTCTCTCGCTCGCTCCGCTCGCTCGAAAACTATAGCCTAACCAAAATCCAATCCATCTTGCGTTCATTATTCGATATGGTGGAGACATATTTCAAATTTGGGAACGTGTCGGATCGGATGTGAGGTTGGACTAGATTTTTGCGAGCGAGTGGAGCGAGCGAGTGGAGCGAGCGAGCAACGATCACAATTTCCAAGTTATACATCTACCTTATATTGCCTTGCATATATTTCGTGTTATTACCTAATTTTGTCAGCCATTTCTGACATCACATTGCACTGTAGTATGTGGAAATAGTACTATTTATGTGAAACTATAGGTAAACTGTAAACATTTGTCAGTAGGCAATAAGATAAAGACTTCCGGCTCCTCGGGCAGGTGCGAATGTTTCAATGTCCGAATGTGCCAAACCGTTGGTTTGTGACACACCTTTATGCGTCTCTCGCTCGCTGCGCTCGCTCGAAAGCTATAACCTAACCTAAAAGCAATCCCTCTTGCGTTAGTCATTCGACATAGAGGCGACTTCTGTCAAATTTGGGAACGTGTCGGATCGGATGTGAGGATGGACTAAGTTTTTACAAGCGAGCGGAGTGAGCGAGCAACGATCACAATTTCCAAGCTATACATATACCTTATATTGCCTTGCATATATTTCGTGTTATTACCTAATTTTGTCAGCCATTTCTGACATCACATTGCACTTTACTATGTGGAAATAGTACTATTTATGTGAAATTATTCATAAACTGTAAACATTTGTCAGTAGGCAATAGGATAAAGACTACCGGCTCCTCGGGCTGATGCGAATATTTCAATGTCCGTATATGCCAAACCGTTGGTTTGTGACACACCTTTACGCGTCTCTCTCAAGGCTGCGCTCGCTCGAAAGCTATAGGCTAACCTAAAACCAATCCATCTTGCGTTCATTATTCCATATGGTGGCGACATATTTCGAATTTGCGAACGTGTCGGATCGGTTGTGAAGTTGGAATAGATTTTTACGAGCGAGCGGAGCGAGCGAGCAACGATCACAATTTCCAAGCTATACATATACCTTATATTGCCTTGCATATATTTCGAGTTGTAACCTAATTTTGTCAGCCATTTCTGAGATCACATTGCACTTTACTATGTGGAAATAGTACTATTTATGTGAAACTATTCATAAACAGTAAACATTTGTCAGTAGGCAATTCGATAAAGACATCTGGCTCCTCTGGCTGGTGCAAATATTTCAATGTCCGTATGTGCCAAACCGTTACTTTGTGACACACCTTTACGCGTCCCTCGCTCGCTGCGCTCGCTCGAAAGCTATAGGCTAACCTAAAACCAATCCATCTTGAGTTCATTATTCGATATGGTGGCGACTTATTTCAAATTTGGGAACGTGTCGGATCGGATGTGAGGTTGGACTAAATATTTACGAGCGAGCGGAGCGAGAGAGCAACGATCACAATATCCATGCTATACATATACCTTATATTGCCTTGTATATATTTCGTGTTTTTACCTAATTTTGTCAGCCATTTCTGACATCACATTGCAGTTTACTATGTGGAAATTGTACAATTTATGTGAAACTATTCATAAACTGTAAACATTAGTCATTAGGCAATTCGATAAAGACATCTGGCTCCTCGGGCTGGTGCGAATATTTCAATGTCTGTCTGTGCCAAACCGTTGATTTGTGACACACCTTTACGCGTCCCTCGCTCGCAGTGCTCGCTCGAAAACTATAGCCTAACCTAAAACCAATACCTCTTGCTTTAGTCATTCGACATAGAGGCGACTTATGTCAAATTTGGGAACGTGTCGGATCGGATGTGAGGATGGACTAAATTTTTACGAGCGAGCGGACCGAGCGAGCAACGAGCACAATTTCCAAGCTATACATATACCTTCTATTGCCTAGCAGATATTTCGTGTTATTACCTAATTTTGTCAGCCATTTCTGACATCACATTGCACTGTAGTATGTGGAAATAGTACTATTTATGTGAAACTATTCATAAACTGTAAACATTTGTCAGTAGGCAATTCGATAAAGACTTCCGTCTCCTCGGGCTGGTGCGAATATTTCAATGTCCGTATGTGCCAAGCCGTTGGTTTGTGACACACCTTTACGCGTCCCTCGCTCGCAGTGCTCGCTCGAAAACTATAGCCTAACCTAAAACCAGTACCTCTTGCTTTAGTCATTCGACATAGAGGCGACTTATGTCAAATTTGCGAACGTGTCGCATCGGTTGTGAGGTTGGACTAGATTTTTACGAGCGAGCAGAGCGAGCGAGCAACGATCACAATTTCCAAGCTATACATATACCTTATATTGCCTTGTATATATTTCGTGTTATTGCCTAATTTTGTCAGCCATTTCTGACATCACATTGCACTTTACTATGTGGAAATAGTACTATTTATGTGAAACTATTCATAAACTGTAAACATTTGTCAGTAGGCAATAGGATAAAGTCTTCCGGCTCCTCGGGCTGATGCGAATATTTCAATGTCCGTATGTGCCAAACCGTTACTTCGTGACACACCTTTACGCGTCTCTCGCTCGCTGCGCTCGCTCGAAAGCTATAGCCTAACCGAAAACCAATCCATCTTGCGTTCATTATTCGATATGGTGGAGACATATTTCGAATTTGCGAACGTGTCGGATCGGTTGTGAAGTTGGAATAGATTTTTACGAGCGAGCGGAGCGAGCGAGCAACGATCACTATTTCCAAGCTATACATATACCTTATATTGCCTTGCATATATTTCGAGTTGTAACCTAATTTTGTCAGCCATTTCTGACATCACATTGCACTTTACTATGTGGAAATGGTACTATTTATGTGAAACTATTCATAAACTGTAAACACTTGTCAGTAGGCAATTCGATAAAGACTTCCGGCTCCTCGGGCTGGTGCGAATATTTCAATGTCCGTATGTGCCAATCCGTTGCTTTGTGACACACCTTTACGCGTCTCTCGCTCGCTACGCTCGCTCGAAAGCTATAGCCTAACCTAAAACCAATACCTCTTGCTTTAGTCATTCGACATAGAGGCGACTTATGTCAAATTTGCGAACGTGTCGGATCGGATGTGAGGATGGACTAAATTTTTACGAGGGAGCGGACCGAGTGAGCAACGATCACAATTTCCAAGCTATACATATACCTTCTATTGCCTTGCAGATATTTCGTGTTATTACCTAATTTTGTCAGCCATTTCTGACATCACATTGCACTGTAGTATGTGGAAATAGTACTATTTATGTGAAACTATAGGTAAACTGTAAACATTTGTCAGTAGGCAATAGGATAAAGACTTCCGGCTCCTCGGGCAGGTGCGAATGTTTCAATGTCCGAATGTGCCAAACCGTTGGTTTGTGACACACCTTTATGCGTCTCTCGCTCGCTGCGCTCGCTCGAAAGCTATAACCTAACCTAAAAGCAATCCCTCTTGCGTTAGTCATTCGACATAGAGGCGACTTCTGTCAAATTTGGGAACGTGTCGGATCGGATGTGAGGATGGACTAAGTTTTTACAAGCGAGCGGAGCGAGCGAGCAACGATCACAATTTCCAAGCTATACATATACCTTTTATTGCCTTGCATATATTTCGTGTTATTACCTAATTTTATCAGCCATTTCTGACATCACATTGCACTTTACTATGTGGAAATAGTACTATTTATGTGAAACTATTCATAAACTGTAAACATTTGTCAGTAGGCAATTCGATAAAGACTTCCGGCTCCTCGGGCTGGTGCGAATATTTCAATGTCCGTATGTGCCAAACCGTTGTTTTGTGACACACCTTTACGCGTCTCTCTCAAGGCTGCGCTCGCTCGAAAGCTATAGGCTAACCTAAAACCAATCCATCTTGCGTTAATTATTCCATATGGTGGCGACATATTTCGAATTTGCGAACGTGTCGGATCGGTTGTGAGGTTGGACTAGATTTTTACGAGCGAGCGGAGCGAGCGAGCAAAGATCACAATTTCCAAGCTATACATATAGCTTATATTGCCTTGCATTTGTTTCGTGTTATTACCTAATTTTGTCAGCCTTTTCGGACATCCCATTGCACTGTAGTATGTGGAAATAGTACTATTTATGTGAAACTATTCATAAACTGTAAACATTTGTCAGTAGGCAATTCGATAAAGACATCTGGCTCCTCTGGCTGGTGCGAATATTTCAATGTCCGTATGTGCCAAACCGTTACTTTGTGACACACCTTTACGCGTCTCTCGCTCGCTGCGCTCGCTCGAAAGCTATAGCCTAACCTAAAACCAATCCATCTTGCGTTCATTATTCGATATGGTGGCGACATATTTCGAATTTGCGAACGTGTCGGATCGGTTGTGAGGTTGGACTAGATTTTTGCGAGCGAGTGGAGCGAGCGAGCAACGATCACAATTTCCAAGTTATACATATACCTTATATTGCCTTGCATTTGTTTCGTGTTATTATCTAATTTTGTCAGCCTTTTCGGACATCACATTGCACTTTACTATGTGCAAATAGTACTATTTATGTGAAACTATTGGTAAAATGTAAACATTTGTCAGTAGGCAATTCGATAAAGACATCTGGCTCCTCGGGCTGGTGCGAATATTTCAATGTCCGTATGTGCCAAACCGTTGATTTGTGACACACCTTTACGCGACCCTCGCTCGCAGTGCTCGCTCAAAAACTATAGCCTAACCTAAAACCAATACCTCTTGCTTTAGTCATTCGACATATAGGCGACTTATGTCAAATTTGGGAACGTGTCGGATCAGATGTGAGGATGGACTAAATTTTTACGAGCGAGCGGACCGAGTGAGCAACGATCACAATTTCCAAGCTATACATATACCTTCTATTGCCTTGCAGATATTTCGTGTTATTACCTAATTTTGTCAGCCATTTCTGACATCACATTGCACTTTACTATGTGGAAATAGTACTATTTATGTGAAACTATTCATAAACTGTAAACATTTGTCAGTAGGCAATAGGATAAAGTCTTCCGGCTCCTCGGGCTGATGCGAATATTTCAATGTCCGTATGTGCCAAACCGTTACTCTCTGACACACCTTTACGCGTCTCTCGCTCGCTGCGCTCGCTCGAAAGCTATAGCCTAACCGAAAACCAATCCATCTTGCGTTCATTATTCGATATGGTGGAGACATATTTCGAATTTGCGAACGTGTCGGATCGGTTGTGAAGTTGGAATAGATTTTTACGAGCGAGCGGAGCGAGCGAGCAACGATCACAATTTCCAAGCTGTACATATACCTTATATTGCCTTGCATATATTTCGAGTTGTAACCTAATTTTGTCAGCCATTTCTGACATCACATTGCACTTTACTATGTGGAAATAGTACTATTTATGTGAAACTATTCATAAACTGTAAACACTTGTCAGTAGGCAATTCGATAAAGACAGCTGGCTCCTCGGTCTGGTCCGAATATTTCAATGTCCGTATGTGCCAAACCGTTACTTTGTGACACACCTTTACGCGTCTCTCGCTCGCTCCGCTCGCTCGAAAACTATAGCCTAACCAAAATCCAATCCATCTTGCGTTCATTATTCGATATGGTGGAGACATATTTCAAATTTGGGAACGTGTCGGATCGGATGTGAGGGTGGACTAGATTTTTGCGAGCGAGTGGAGCGAGCGAGTGGAGCGAGCGAGCAACGATCACAATTTCCAAGCTAGACATATACCTTATATTGCCTTGCATATATTTCGTGTTATTACCTAATTTTGTCTGCCATTTCTGACATCACATTGCACTTTACTATGTGGAAATAGTACTATTTATGTGAAACTATTCATAAACTGTAAACATTTGTCAGTAGGCAATTCGATAAAGACTTCCGGCTCCTTGGGCTGGTGCGAATATTTCAATGTACGTATGTGCCAAACCGTTGGTTTGTGACACACCTTTACGCGTCCCTCGCTCGCTGCGCTCGCTCGAAAACTATAGCCTAAAGTAAAACCAATCCATCTTGAGTTCATTATTCGATATGGTGGCGACATATTTCAAATTTGGGAACGTGTCGGATCGGATGTGAGGTTGGACTAAATATTTACGAGCGAGCGGGGCGAGAGAGCAACGATCACAATTTCCAAGCTATACATATACCTTTTATTGCCTTGCATATATTTCGTGTTATTACCTAATTTTATCAGCCATTTCTGACATCACATTGCACTTTACTATGTGGAAATAGTACTATTTATGTGAAACTATTCATAAACTGTAAACATTTGTCAGTAGGCAATTCGATAAAGACATCTGGCTCCTCGGGCTGGTGCGAATATTTCAATGTCCGTATGTGCCAAACCGTTGCTTTGTGACACACCTTTACGCGTCTCTCGCTCGCTGCGCTCGCTCGAAAGCTATAGCCTAACCTAAAACCAATACCTCTTGCTTTAATCATTGGACATAGAGGCGACTTATGTCAAATTTGGGAACGTGTCGGATCGGATGTGAGGATGGACTAAATTTTTACGAGCGAGCGGACCGAGTGAGCAACGATCACAATTTCCAAGCTATACATATACCTTATATTGCCTTGCAGATATTTCGTGTTATTACCTAATTTTGTCAGCCATTTCTGACATCACATTGCACTTTACTATGTGGAAATAGTACTATTTATGTGAAACTATTCATAAACTGTAAACACTTGTCAGTAGGCAATTCGATAAAGACATCTGGCTCCTCGGTCTGGTGCGAATATTTCAATGTCCGTATGTGCCAAACCGTTACTTTGTGACACACCTTTACGCGTCTCTCGCTCGCTCCGCTCGCTCGAAAACTATAGCCTAACCAAAATCCAATCCATCTTGCGTTCATTATTCGATATGGTGGAGACATATTTCAAATTTGGGAACGTGTCGGATCGGATGTGAGGTTGGACTAGATTTTTGCGAGCGAGTGGAGCGAGCGAGTGGAGCGAGCGAGCAACGATCACAATTTCCAAGTTATACATCTACCTTATATTGCCTTGCATATATTTCGTGTTATAACCTAATTTTGTCAGCCTTTTCGGACATCACATTGCACTGTAGTATGTGGAAATAGTACTATTTATGTGAAACTATTCATAAACTGTAAACATTTGTCAGTAGGCAATTCGATAAAAACATCTGGCTCCTCTGGCTGGTGCGATTATTTCAATGTCCGTATGTGCCAAACCGTTGGTTTGTGACACACCTTTACGCGTCCCTCGCTCGCTGCGCTCGCTCGGAAGCTATAGCCCAACCTAAAACCAATCCATCTTGCGTTCATTATTCGATATGGTGGAGGCATATTTCGAATTTGCGAACGTGCCGGATCGGTTGTGAAGTTGGACTAGATTTTTACGAGCGAGCGGAGGCGAGCGAGCTACGATCACAATTTCCAAGCTATACATATACCTTCTATTGCCTTGCAGATATTTCGTGTTATTACCTAATTTTGTCAGCCATTACTGACATCACATTGCACTGTAGTATGTGGAAATAGTACTATTTATGTGAAACTATTCATAAACTGTAAACATTTGTCAGTAGGCAATTCGATAAAGACATCTGGCTCCTCGGGCTGGTGCGAATATTTCAATGTCCGTATGTGCCAAACCGTTGCTTTGTGACACACCTTTACGCGTCTCTCGCTCGCTGCGCTCGCTCGAAAGCTATAACCTAACCTAAAACCAATACCTCTTGCTTTAGTCATTCGACATAGAGGCGACTTATGTCAAATTTGGGAACGTGTCGGATCGGATGTGAGGATGGACTAAATTTTTACGAGCGAGCGGACCGAGTGAGCAACGATCACAATTTCCAAGCTATACATATACCTTCTATTGCCTTGCAGATATTTCGTGTTATTACCTAATTTTGTCAGCCATTTCTGACATCACATTGCACTGTAGTATGTAGAAATAGTACTATTTATGTGAAACTATAGGTAAACTGTAAACATTTGTCAGTAGGCAATCGGATAAAGACTTCCGGCTCCTTGGGCAGGTGCGAATGTTTCAATGTCCGAATGTGCCAAACCGTTGGTTTGTGACACACCTTTATGCGTCCCTCGCTCGCTGCGCTCGCTCGGAAGCTATAACCTAACCTAAAAGCAATCCCTCTTGCGTTAGTCATTCGACATAGAGGCGACTTCTGTCAAATTTGGGAACGTGTCGGATCGGATGTGAGGATGGACTAAGTTTTTACAAGCGAGCGGAGTGAGCGAGCAGCGATCACAATTTCCAAGCTATACATATACCTTATATTGCCTTGCATATATTTCGTGTTATTACCTAATTTTGTCAGCCATTTCTGACATCACATTGCACTTTACTATGTGGAAATAGTACTATTTATGTGAAACTATTCATAAACTGTAAACATTTGTCAGTAGGCAATTCGATAAAGACTTCCGGCTCCTCGGTCTGGTGCGAATATTTCAATGTCCGTATGTGCCAAACCGTTGTTTTGTGACACACCTTTACGCGTCTCTCTCAAGGCTGCGCTCGCTCGAATGCTATAGGCTAACCTAAAACCAATCCATCTTGCGTTCATTATTCCATATGGTGGCGACATATATCGAATTTGCGAACGTGTCGGATCGGTTGTGAGGTTGGACTAGATTTTTACGAGCGAGCGGAGCGAGCGAGCAACGATCACAATTTCCAAGCTATACATATACCTTATATTGCCTTGCATTTGTTTCGTGTTATTACCTAATTTTGTCAGCCTTTTCGGACATCCCATTGCACTGTAGTATGTTGAAATAGTACTATTTATGTGAAACTATTCATAAACAGTAAACATTTGTCAGTAGGCAATTCGATAAAGACTTCCGGCTCCTCGGGCTGGTGCGAATATTTCAATGTCCGTATGTGCCAAACCGTTGGTTTGTGACACACCTTTACGCGTCCCTCGCTCGCTGCGCTCGCTCAAAAACTATAGCCTAACCTAAAACCAATACCTCTTGCTTTAGTCATTCGACATATAGGCGACTTATGTCAAATTTGGGAACGTGTCGGATCAGATGTGAGGATGGACTAAATTTTTACGAGCGAGCGGACCGAGTGAGCAACGATCACAATTTCCAAGCTATACATATACCTTCTATTGCCTTGCAGATATTTCGTGTTATTACCTAATTTTGTCAGCCATTACTGACATCACATTGCACTGTAGTATGTGGAAATAGTACTATTTATGTGAAACTATTCATAAACTGTAAACATTTGTCAGTAGGCAATTCGATAAAGACATCTGGCTCCTCGGGCTGGTGCGAATATTTCAATGTCCGTATGTGCCAAACCGTTGCTTTGTGACACACCTTTACGCGTCTCTCGCTCGCTGCGCTCGCTCGAAAGCTATAACCTAACCTAAAACCAATACCTCTTGCTTTAGTCATTCGACATAGAGGCGACTTATGTCAAATTTGGGAACGTGTCGGATCGGATGTGAGGATGGACTAAATTTTTACGAGCGAGCGGACCGAGTGTGCAACGAGCACAATTTCCAAGCTATACATATACCTTCTATTGCCTTGCAGATATTTCGTGTTATTACCTAATTTTGTCAGCCATTTCTGACATCACATTGCACTGTAGTATGTGGAAATAGTACTATTTATGTGAAACTATAGGTAAACTGTAAACATTTGTCAGTAGGCAATAGGATAAAGACTTCTGGCTCCTCGGGGTGGTGCGAATGTTTCAATGTCCGAATGTGCCAAACCGTTGGTTTGTGACACACCTTTAGGCGTCTCTCGCTCGCTGCGCTCGCTCGATAGCTATAACCTAACCTAACAGCAATACCTCTTGCGTTAGTCATTCGACATAGAGGCGACTTCTGTCAATTTTGGGAACGTGTCGGATCGGATGTGAGGATGGACTAAATTTTTACGAGCGAGCGGAGTGAGCGAGCAACGATCACAATTTCCAAGCTATACATATACCTTATATTGCCTTGCATATATTTCGTGTTATTACCTAATTTTGTCAGCCATTTCTGACATCACATTGCACTTTACTATGTGGAAATAGTACTATTTATGTGAAACTATTCATAAACTGTAAACATTTGTCAGTAGGCAATTCGATAAAGACATCTGGCTCCTCTGGCTGGTGCGAATATTTCAATGTCCGTATGTGCCAAACCGTTACTTTGTGACACACCTTTACGCGTCCCTCGCTCGCTGCGCTCGCTCGAAAGCTATAGCCTAACCTAAAACCAGTACCTCTTGCTTTAGTCATTCGACATAGAGGCGACTTATGTCAAATTTGCGAACGCGTCGCATCGGTTGTGAGGTTGGACTAGATTTTTACGAGCGAGCAGAGCGAGCGAGCAACGATCACAATTTCCAAGCTATACATATACCTCATATTGCCTTGTATATATTTCGTGTTATTGCCTAATTTTGTCAGCCATTTCTGACATCACATTGCACTTTACTATGTGGAAATAGTACTATTTATGTGAAACTATTCATAAACTGTAAACATTTGTCAGTAGGCAATAGGATAAAGTCTTCCGGCTCCTCAGGCTGATGCGAATATTTCAATGTCCGTATGTGCCAAACCGTTACTTTCTGACACACCTTTACGCGTCTCTCGCTCGCTGCGCTCGCTCGAAAGCTATAGCCTAACCGAAAACCAATCCATCTTGCGTTCATTATTCGATATGGTGGAGACATATTTCGAATTTGCGAACGTGTCGGATCGGTTGTGAAGTTGGAATAGATTTTTACGAGCGAGCGGAGCGAGCGAGCAACGATCACAATTTCCAAGCTGTACATATACCTTATATTGCCTTGCATATATTTCGAGTTGTAACCTAATTTTGTCAGCCATTTCTGACATCACATTGCACTTTACTATGTGGAAATAGTACTATTTATGTGAAACTATTCATAAACTGTAAACACTTGTCAGTAGGCAATTCGATAAAGACATCTGGCTCCTCGGTCTGGTGCGAATATTTCAATGTCCGTATGTGCCAAACCGTTACTTTGTGACACACCTTTACGCGTCTCTCGCTCGCTCCGCTCGCTCGAAAACTATAGCCTAACCAAAATCCAATCCATCTTGCGTTCATTATTCGATATGGTGGAGACATATTTCAAATTTGGGAACGTGTCGGATCGAATGTGAGGTTGGACTAGATTTTTGCGAGCGAGTGGAGCGAGCGAGTGGAGCGAGCGAGCAACGATCACAATTTCCAAGTTAAACATCTACCTTATATTGCCATGCATATATTTCGTGTTATAACCTAATTTTGTCAGCCTTTTCGGACATCACATTGCACTGTAGTATGTGGAAATAGTACTATTTATGTGAAACTATTCATAAACTGTAAACATTTGTCAGTAGGCAATTCGATAAAGACATCTGGCTCCTCTGGCTGGTGCGAATATTTCAATGTCCGTATGTGCCAAACCGTTGGTTTGTGACACACCTTTACGCGTCCCTCGCTCGCTGCGCTCGCTCGGAAGCTATAGCCCAACCTAAAACCAATCCATCTTGCGTTCATTATTCGATATGGTGGCGACTTATTTCAAATTTGCGAACGTGTCGCATCGGTTGTGAGGTTGGACTAGATTTTTACGAGCGAGCGGAGCGAGCGAGCAACGATCACAATTTCCAAGCTAGACATATACCTTATATTGCCTTGCATATATTTCGTGTTATTACCTAATTTTGTCAGCCATTTCTGACATCACATTGCACATTACTATGTGGAAA
This sequence comes from Bombus affinis, assembly GCF_024516045.1. Lineage (NCBI taxonomy): Eukaryota > Metazoa > Arthropoda > Insecta > Hymenoptera > Apidae > Bombus > Bombus affinis. Next base: position 85,887 of record NW_026109006.1, on the reverse strand, counting down.
TAGTACTATTTATGTGAAACTATTCATAAACTGTAAACATTTGTCAGTAGGCAATTCGATAAAGACTTCCGGCTCCTCGGTCTGGTGCGAATATTTCAATGTCCGTATGTGCCAAACCGTTGTTTTGTGACACACCTTTACGCGTCTCTCTCAAGGCTGCGCTCGCTCGAATGCTATAGGCTAACCTAAAACCAATCCATCTTGCGTTCATTATTCCATATGGTGGCGACATATTTCGAATTTGCGAACGTGTCGGATCGGTTGTGAGGTTGGACTAGATTTTTACGAGCGAGCGGAGCGAGCGAGCAACGATCACAATTTCCAAGCTATACATATACCTTATATTGCCTTGCATTTGTTTCGTGTTATTACCTAATTTTGTCAGCCTTTTCGGACATCCCATTGCACTGTAGTATGTTGAAATAGTACTATTTATGTGAAACTATTCATAAACAGTAAACATTTGTCAGTAGGCAATTCGATAAAGACTTCCGGCTCCTCGGGCTGGTGCGAATATTTCAATGTCCGTATGTGCCAAACCGTTGGTTTGTGACACACCTTTACGCGTCCCTCGCTCGCTGCGCTCGCTCGAAAACTATTGCCCAACCCAAAACCAATCCATCTTGCGTTCATTATTCGATATGGTGGAGGCATATTTCGAATTTGCGAACGTGCCGGATCGGTTGTGAAGTTGAACTAGATTTTTGCGAGCGAGTGGAGCGAGCGAGCAACGATCACAATTTCCAAGTTATACATATACCTTATATTGCCTTGCATTTGTTTCGTGTTATTATCTAATTTTGTCAGCCTTTTCGGACATCACATTGCACTTTACTATGTGCAAATAGTACTATTTATGTGAAACTATTGGTAAAATGTAAACATTTGTCAGTAGGCAATTCGATAAAGACATCTGGCTCCTCGGGCTGGTGCGAATATTTCAATGTCCGTATGTGCCAAACCGTTGATTTGTGACACACCTTTACGCGACCCTCGCTCGCAGTGCTCGCTCAAAAACTATAGCCTAACCTAAAACCAATACCTCTTGCTTTAGTCATTCGACATATAGGCGACTTATGTCAAATTTGGGAACGTGTCGGATCAGATGTGAGGATGGACTAAATTTTTACGAGCGAGCGGACCGAGTGAGCAACGATCACAATTTCCAAGCTATACATATACCTTCTATTGCCTTGCAGATATTTCGTGTTATTACCTAATTTTGTCAGCCATTTCTGACATCACATTGCACTTTACTATGTGGAAATAGTACTATTTATGTGAAACTATTCATAAACTGTAAACACTTGTCAGTAGGCAATTCGATAAAGACATCTGGCTCCTCGGTCTGGTGCGAATATTTCAATGTCCGTATGTGCCAAACCGTTACTTTGTGACACACCTTTACGCGTCTCTCGCTCGCTCCGCTCGCTCGAAAACTATAGCCTAACCAAAATGTAATCCATCTTGCGTTCATTATTCGATATGGTGGAGACATATTTCAAATTTGGGAACGTGTCGGATCGAATGTGAGGTTGGACTAGATTTTTGCGAGCGAGTGGAGCGAGCGAGCAACGATCACAATTTCCAAGTTAAACATCTACCTTATATTGCCTTGCATATATTTCGTGTTATAACCTAATTTTGTCAGCCTTTTCGGACATCACATTGCACTGTAGTATGTGGAAATAGTACTATTTATGTGAAACTATTCATAAACTGTAAACATTTGTCAGTAGGCAATTCGATAAAGACATCTGGCTCCTCTGCCTGGTGCGAATATTTCAATGTCCGTATGTGCCAAACCGTTGGTTTGTGACACACCTTTACGCGTCGCTCGCTCGCTGCGCTCGCTCGGAAGCTATAGCCCAACCTAAAACCAATCCATCTTGCGTTCATTATTCGATATGGTGGCGACTTATTTCAAATTTGCGAACGTGTCGCATCGGTTGTGAGGTTGGACTAGATTTTTACGAGCGAGCGGAGCGAGCGAGCAACGATCACAATTTCCAAGCTAGACATATACCTTATATTGCCTTGCATATATTTCGTGTTATTACCTAATTTTGTCAGCCATTTCTGACATCACATTGCACTTTACTATGTGGAAATAGTACTATTTATGTGAAACTATTCATAAACTGTAAACATTTGTCAGTAGGCAATTCGATAAAGACTTCCGGCTCCTCGGGCTGGTGCGAATATTTCAATGTCCGTATGTGCCAAACCGTTGGTTTGTGACACACCTTTACGCGTCCCTCGCTCGCTGCGCTCGCTCGAAAACTATTGCCCAACCCAAAACCAATCCATCTTGCGTTCATTATTCGATATGGTGGAGGCATATTTCGAATTTGCGAACGTGCCGGATCGGTTGTGAAGTTGGAATAGGTTTTTACGAGCGAGCGGAGCGAGCGAGCAACGATCACAATTTCCAAGCTATACATGTACCTTATATTGCCTTGTATATATTTCGTGTTATTACCTAATTTTGTCAGCCATTTCTGACATCACATTGCACTTTACTATGTGGAAATAGTACTATTTATGTGAAACTATTCATAAACTGTAAACATTTGTCAGTAGGCAATTAGATAAAGACTTCCGGCTCCTCGGGCTGGTGCGAATATTTCAATGTCCGTATGTGCCAAACCGTAGTTTTGTGACACAGCTTTACGCGTCTCTCTCTCGCTGCGCTCGCTCGAAAGCTATAGCCTAACCTAAAACCAATCCATCTTGCGTTCATTATTCGATATGGTGGAGGCATATTTCGAATTTGCGAACGTGCCGGATCGGTTGTGAGGTTGGACTAGATTTTTACGAGCGAGCGGAGCGAGCGAGCAACGATCACAATTTCCAAGCTATACATATACCTTATATTGCCTTGCATATATTTCGTGTTATTACCTAATTTTGTCAGCCATTTCTGACATCACATTGCACTTTACTATGTGGAAATAGTACTATTTATGTGAAACTATTCATAAACTGTAAACATTTGTCAGTAGGCAATTAGATAAAGACTTCCGGCTCCTCGGGCTGGTGCGAATATTTCAATGTCCGTATGTGCCAAACCGTTGCTTTGTGACACACCCTTACGCGTCTCTCGCTCGCTGCGCTCGCTCGAAAGCTATAGCCTAACCTAAAACCAATACCTCTTGCTTTAGTCATTGGACATAGAGGCGACTTATGTCAAATTTGGGAACGTGTCGGATGGGATGTGAGGATGGACTAAATTTTTACGAGCGAGCGGACCGAGTGAGCAACGATCACAATTTCCAAGCTATACATATACCTTCTATTGCCTTGCAGATATTTCGTGTTATTACCTAATTTTGTCAGCCATTACTGACATCACATTGCACTGTAGTATGTGGAAATAGTACTATTTATGTGAAACTATAGGTAAACTGTAAACATTTGTCAGTAGGCAATAGGATAAAGACTTCCGGCTCCATGGGCAGGTGCGAATGTTTCAATGTCCGAATGTGCCAAACCGTTGGTTTGTGACACACCTTTATGCGTCCCTCGCTCGCTGCGCTCGCTCGGAAGCTATAACCTAACCTAAAAGCAATCCCTCTTGCGTTAGTCATTCGACATAGAGGCGACTTATGTCAAATTTGGGAACGTGTCGGATCGGATGTGAGGATGGACTAAATTTTTACGAGCGAGCGGACCGAGTGAGCAACGATCACAATTTCCAAGCTATACATATACCTTATATTGCCTTGCATATATTTCGTGTTATTACCTAATTTTGTCAGCCATTTCTGACATCACATTGCACTTTACTATTTGGAAATAGTACTATTTATGTGAAACTATTCATAAACTGTAAACATTTGTCAGTAGGCAATTCGATAAAGACTTCCGGCTCCTCGGTCTGGTGCGAATATTTCAATGTCCGTATGTGCCAAACCGTTGTTTTGTGACACACCTTTACGCGTCTCTCTCAAGGCTGCGCTCGCTCGAATGCTATAGGCTAACCTAAAACCAATCCATCTTGCGTTCATTATTCCATATGGTGGCGACATATTTCGAATTTGCGAACGTGTCGGATCGGTTGTGAGGTTGGACTAGATTTTTGCGAGCGAGTGGAGCGAGCGAGTGGAGCGAGCGAGCAACGATCACAATTTCCAAGTTATACATCTACCTTATATTGCCTTGCATATATTTCGTGTTATAACCTAATTTTGTCAGCCATTTCTGACATCACATTGCACTGTAGTATGTGGAAATAGTACTATTTATGTGAAACTATTCATAAACTGTAAACATTTGTCAGTAGGCAATTCGATAAAGACATCTGGCTCCTCGGGCTGGTGCGAATATTTCAATGTCCGTATGTGCCAAACCGTTGCTTTGTGACACACCTTTACGCGTCTCTCGCTCGCTGCGCTCGCTCGAAAGCTATAACCTAACCTAAAACCAATACCTCTTGCTTTAGTCATTCGACATAGAGGCGACTTATGTCAAATTTGGGAACGTGTCGGATCGGATGTGAGGATGGACTAAATTTTTACGAGCGAGCGGACCGAGTGAGCAACGAGCACAATTTCCAAGCTATACATATACCTTCTATTGCCTTGCAGATATTTCGTGTTATTACCTAATTTTGTCAGCCATTTCTAACATCACATTGCACTGTAGTATGTGGAAATAGTACTATATATGTGAAACTATAGGTAAACTGTAAACATTTGTCAGTAGGCAACAGGATAAAGACTTCCGGCTCCTCGGGCTGGTGCGAATGTTTCAATGTCCGAATGTGCCAAACCGTTGGTTTGTGACACACCTTTAGGCGTCTCTCGCTCGCTGCGCTCGCTCGATAGCTATAACCTAACCTAACAGCAATACCTCTTGCGTTAGTCATTCGACATAGAGGCGACTTCTGTCAATTTTGGGAACGTGTCGGATCGGATGTGAGGATGGACTAAATTTTTACGAGCGAGCGGAGTGAGCGAGCAACGATCACAATTTCCAAGCTATACATATACCTTATATTGCCTTGGATATATTTCGTGTTATTACCTAATTTTGTCAGCCATTTCTGACATCACATTGCACTTTACTATGCGGAAATAGTACTATTTATGTGAAACTATTCATAAACTGTAAACATTTGTCAGTAGGCAATTCGATAAAGACATCTGGCTCCTCTGGCTGGTGCGAATATTTCAATGTCCGTATGTGCCAAACCGTTACTTTGTGACACACCTTTACGCGTCCCTCGCTCGCTGCGCTCGCTCGAAAGCTATAGGCTAACCTAAAACCAATCCATCTTGAGTTCATTATTCGATATGGTGGCGACTTATTTCAAATTTGGGAACGTGTCGGATCGGATGTGAGGTTGGACTAAATAATTACGAGCGAGCGGAGCGAGAGAGCAACGATCACAATATCCATGCTATACATATACCTTATATTGCCTTGTATATATTTCGTGTTATTACCTAATTTTGTCATCCATTTCTGACATCACATTGCAGTTTACAATGTGGAAATTGTACAATTTATGTGAAACTATTCATAAACTGTAAACATTTGTCATTAGGCAATTCGATAAAGACATCTGGCTCCTCGGGCTGGTGCGAATATTTCAATGTCTGTCTGTGCCAAACCGTTGATTTGTGACACACCTCTACGCGTCCCTCGCTCGCAGTGCTCGCTCGAAAACTATAGCCTAACCTAAAACCAATACCTCTTGCTTTAGTCATTCGACATAGAGGCGACTTATGTCAAATTTGGGAACGTGTCGGATCGGATGTGAGGATGGACTAAATTTTTACGAGCGAGCGGACCGAGCGAGCAACGAGCACAATTTCCAAGCTATACATATACCTTCTATTGCCTAGCAGATATTTCGTGTTATTACCTAATTTTGTCAGCCATTTCTGACATCACATTGCACTGTAGTATGTGGAAATAGTACTATTTACGTGAAACTATTCATAAACTGTAAACATTTGTCAGTAGGCAATTCGATAAAGACTTCCGGCTCCTCGGGCTGGTGCGAATATTTCAATGTCCGTATGTGCCAAACCGTTACTTTGTGACACACCTTTACGCGTCTCTCGCTCGCTGCGCTCGCTCGAAAGCTATAGCCTAACCGAAAACCAATCCATCTTGCGTTCATTATTCGATATGGTGGAGACATATTTCGAATTTGCGAACGTGTCGGATCGGTTGTGAAGCTGGAATAGATTTTTACGAGCGAGCGGAGCGAGCGAGCAACGATCACAATTTCCAAGCTATACATATACCTTATATTGCCTTGCATATATTTCGAGTTGTAACCTAATTTTGTCAGCCATTTCTGACATCACATTGCACTTTACTATGTGGAAATAGTACTATTTATGTGAAACTATTCATAAACTGTAAACACTTGTCAGTAGGCAATTCGATAAAGACATCTGGCTCCTCGGTCTGGTGCGAATATTTCAATGTCCGTATGTGCCAAACCGTTACTTTGTGACACACCTCTACGCGTCTCTCGCTCGCTCCGCTCGCTCGAAAACTATAGCCTAACCAAAATCCAATCCATCTTGCGTTCATTATTCGATATGGTGGAGACATATTTCAAATTTGGGAACGTGTCGGATCGGATGTGAGGTTGGACTAGATTTTTGCGAGCGAGTGGAGCGAGCGAGTGGAGCGAGCGAGTGGAGCGAGCGAGCAACGATCACAATTTCCAAGTTATACATCTACCTTATATTGCCTTGCATATATTTCGTGTTATATCCTAATTTTGTCAGCCTTTTCGGACATCACATTGCACTGTAGTATGTGGAAATAGTACTATTTATGTGAAACTATTCATAAACTGTAAACATTTGTCAGTAGGCAATTCGATAAAGACATCTGGCTCCTCTGGCTGGTGCGAATATTTCAATGTCCGTATGTGCCAAACCGTTACTTTGTGACACACCTTTACGCGTCTCTCGCTCGCTGCGCTCGCTCGAAAGCTATAGCCTAACCTAAAACCAATCCATCTTGCGTTCATTATTCGATATGGTGGCGACATATTTCGAATTTGCGAACGTGTCGGATCGGTTGTGAGGTTGGACTAGATTTTTGCGAGCGAGTGGAGCGAGCGAGCAACGATCACAATTTCCAAGTTATACATATACCTTATATTGCCTTGCATTTGTTTCGTGTTATTATCTAATTTTGTCAGCCTTTTCGGACATCACATTGCACTTTACTATGTGCAAATAGTACTATTTATGTGAAACTATTGGTAAAATGTAAATATTTGTCAGTAGGCAATTCGATAAAGACATCTGGCTCCTCGGGCTGGTGCGAATATTTCAATGTCCGTATGTGCCAAACCGTTGATTTGTGACACACCTTTACGCGACCCTCGCTCGCAGTGCTCGCTCAAAAACTATAGCCTAACCTAAAACCAATACCTCTTGCTTTAGTCATTCGACATAGAGGCGACTTATGTCAAATTTGGGAACGTGTCGGATCGGATGTGAGGATGGACTAAATATTTACGAGCGAGCGGAGCGAGAGAGCAACGATCACAATATCCATGCTATACATATACCTTATATTGCCTTGTATATATTTCGTGTTATTACCTAATTTTGTCAGCCATTTCTGACATCACATTGCAGTTTACTATGTGGAAATTGTACAATTTATGTGAAACTATTCATAAACTGTAAACATTTGTCATTAGGCAATTCGATAAAGACATCTGGCTCCTCGGGCTGGTGCGAATATTTCAATGTCTGTCTGTGCCAAACCGTTGATTTGTGACACACCTTTACGCGTCCCTCGCTCGCAGTGCTCGCTCGAAAACTATAGCCTAACCTAAAACCAATACCTCTTGCTTTAGTCATTCGACATAGAGGCGACTTATGTCAAATTTGGGAACGTGTCGGATCGGATGTGAGGATGGACTAAATTTTTACGAGCGAGCGGACCGAGCGAGCAACGAGCACAATTTCCAAGCTATACATATACCTTCTATTGCATAGCAGATATTTCGTGTTATTACCTAATTTTGTCAGCCATTTTGGACATCACATTGCACTGTAATATGTGGAGATAGTACTATTTACGTGAAACTATTCATAAACTGTAAACATTTGTCAGTAGGCAATTCGATAAAGACTTCCGGCTCCTCGGGCTGGTGCGAATATTTCAATGTCCGTATGTGCCAAGCCGTTGGTTTGTGACACACCTTTACGCGTCCCTCGCTCGCAGTGCTCGCTCGAAAACTATAGCCTAACCTAAAACCAGTACCTCTTGCTTTAGTCATTCGACATAGAGGCGACTTATGTCAAATTTGCGAACGTGTCGCATCGGTTGTGAGGTTGGACTAGATTTTTACGAGCGAGCAGAGCGAGCGAGCAACGATCACAATTTCCAAGCTATACATATACCTTATATTGCCTTGTATATATTTCGTGTTATTGCCTAATTTTGTCAGCCATTTCTGACATCACATTGCACTTTACTATGTGGAAATAGTACTATTTATGTGAAACTATTCATAAACTGCAAACATTTGTCAGTAGGCAGATGGATAAAGTCTTCCGGCTCCTCGGGCTGATGCGAATATTTCAATGGCCGTATGTGCCAAACCGTTACTTTGTGACACACCTTTACGCGTCTCTCGCTCGCTGCGCTCGCTCGAAAGCTATAGCCTAACCGAAAACCAATCCATCTTGCGTTCATTATTCGATATGGTGGAGACATATTTCGAATTTGCGAACGTGTCGGATCGGTTGTGAAGCTGGAATAGATTTTTACGAGCGAGCGGAGCGAGCGAGCAACGATCACAATTTCCAAGCTATACATATACCTTATATTGCCTTGCATATATTTCGAGCTGTAACCTAATTTTGTCAGCCATTTCTGACATCACATTGCACTTTACTATGTGGAAATAGTACTATTTATGTGAAACTATTCATAAACTGTAAACACTTGTCAGTAGGCAATTCGATAAAGACATCTGGCTCCTCGGTCTGGTGCGAATATTTCAATGTCCGTATGTGCCAAACCGTTACTTTGTGACACACCTTTACGCGTCTCTCGCTCGCTCCGCTCGCTCGAAAACTATAGCCTAACCAAAATCCAATCCATCTTGCGTTCATTATTCGATATGGTGGAGACATATTTCAAATTTGGGAACGTGTCGGATCGGATGTGAGGTTGGACTAGATTTTTGCGAGCGAGTGGAGCGAGCGAGCAACGATCACAATTTCCAAGTTATACATCTACCTTATATTGCCTTGCATATATTTCGTGTTATAACCTAATTTTGTCAGCCTTTTCGGACATCACATTGCACTGTAGTATTTGGAAATAGTACTATTTATGTGAAACTATTCATAAACTGTAAACATTTGTCAGTAGGCAATTCGATAAAGACATCTGGCTCCTCGAGCTGGTGCGAATATTTCAATGTCCGTATGAGCCAAACCGTTGATTTGTGACACACCTTTACGCGACCCTCGCTCGCAGTGCTCGCTCAAAAACTATAGCCTAACCTAAAACCAATACCTCTTGCTTTAGTCATTCGACATATAGGCGACTTATGTCAAATTTGGGAACGTGTCGGATCGGATGTGAGGATGGACTAAATTTTTACGAGCGAGCGGACCGAGTGAGCAACGATCACAATTTCCAAGCTATACATATACCTTCTATTGCCTTGCAGATATTTCGTGTTATTACCTAATTTTGTCAGCCATTTCTGACATCACATTTTACTTTACTATGTGGAAATAGTACTATTTATGAAACTATTCATAAACTGTAAACATTTGTCAGTAGGCAATTCGATAAAGACTTCCGGCTCCTCGGTCTGGTGCGAATATTTCAATGTCCGTATGTGCCAAACCGTTGTTTTGTGACACACCTTTACGCGTCTCTCTCAAGGCTGCGCTCGCTCGAATGCTATAGGCTAACCTAAAACCAATCCATCTTGCGTTCATTATTCCATATGGTGGCGACATATTTCGAATTTGCGAACGTGTCGCATCGGTTGTGAGGTTGGACTAGATTTTTGCGAGCGAGTGGAGCGAGCGAGTGGAGCGAGCGAGCAACGATCACAATTTCCAAGTTATACATCTACCTTATATTGCCTTGCATATATTTCGTGTTATAACATAATTTTGTCAGCCATTTCTGACATCACATTGCACTGTAGTATGTGGAAATAGTACTATTTATGTGAAACTATTCATAAACTGTAAACATTTGTCAGTAGGCAATTCGATAAAGACATCTGGCTCCTCGGGCTGGTGCGAATATTTCAATGTCCGTATGTGCCAAACCGTTGCTTTGTGACACACCTTTACGCGTCTCTCGCTCGCTGCGCTCGCTCGAAAGCTATAACCTAACCTAAAACCAATACCTCTTGCTTTATTCATTCGACATAGAGGCGACTTATGTCAAATTTGGGAACGTGTCGGATCGGATGTGAGGATGGACTAAATTTTTACGAGCGAGCGGAGTGAGCGAGCAACGATCATAATTTCCAAGCTATACATATACCTTATATTGCCTTGGATATATTTCGTGTTATTACCTAATTTTGTCAGCCATTTCTGACATCACATTGCACTTTACTATGTGGAAATAGTACTATTTATGTGAAACTATTCATAAACTGTAAACATTTGTCAGTAGGCAATTCGATAAAGACATCTGGCTCCTCTGGCTGGTGCGAATATTTCAATGTCCGTATGTGCCAAACCGTTACTTTGTGACACACCTTTACGCGTCCCTCGCTCGCTGCGCTCGCTCGAAAGCTATAGGCTAACATAAAACCAATCCATCTTGAGTTCATTATTCGATATGGTGGCGACTTATTTCAAATTTGTGAACGTGTCGGATCGGATGTGAGGTTGGACTAAATATTTACGAGCGAGCGGAGCGAGAGAGCAACGATCACAATATCCATGCTATACATATACCTTATATTGCCTTGTATATATTTCGTGTTATTACCTAATTTTGTCAGCCATTTCTGACATCACATTGCAGTTTACTATGTGGAAATTGTACAATTTATGTGAAACTATTCATAAACTGTAAACATTTGTCATTAGGCAATTCGATAAAGACATCTGGCTCCTCGGGCTGGTGCGAATATTTCAATGTCTGTCTGTGCCAAACCGTTGATTTGTGACACACCTTTACGCGTCCCTCGCTCGCAGTGCTCGCTCGAAAACTATAGCCTAACCTAAAACCAATACCTCTTGCTTTAGTCATTCGACATAGAGGCGACTTATGTCAAATTTGGGAACGTGTCGGATCGGATGTGAGGATGGACTAAATTTTTACGAGCGAGCGGACCGAGCGAGCAACGAGCACAATTTCCAAGCTATACATATACCTTCTATTGCCTAGCAGATATTTCGTGTTATTACCTAATTTTGTCAGCCATTTCTGACATCACATTGCAGTTTACTATGTGGAAATTGTACAATTTATGTGAAACTATTCATAAACTGTAAACATTTGTCATTAGGCAATTCGATAAAGACATCTGGCTCCTCGGGCTGGTGCGAATATTTCAATGTCTGTCTGTGCCAAACCGTTGATTTGTGACACACCTTTACGCGTCCCTCGCTCGCAGTGCTCGCTCGAAAACTATAGCCTAACCTAAAACCAGTACCTCTTGCTTTAGTCATTCGACATAGAGGCGACTTATGTCAAATTTGCGAACGTGTCGCATCGGTTGTGAGGTTGGACTAGATTTTTACGAGCGAGCAGAGCGAGCGAGCAACGATCACAATTTCCAAGCTATACATATACCTTATATTGCCTTGCATATATTTCGAGTTGTAACCTAATTTTGTCAGCCATTTCTGACATCACATTGCACTTTACTATGTGGAAATAGTACTATTTATGTGAAACTATTCATAAACTGTAAACACTTGTCAGTAGGCAATTCGATAAAGACATCTGGCTCCTCGGTCTGGTGCGAATATTTCAATGTCCGTATGTGCCAAACCGTTACTTTGTGACACACCTCTACGCGACTCTCGCTCGCTCCGCTCGCTCGAAAACTATAGCCTAACCAAAATCCAATCCATCTTGCGTTCATTATTCGATATGGTGGAGACATATTTCAAATTTGGGAACGTGTCGGATCGGATGTGAGGTTGGACTAGATTTTTGCGAGCGAGTGGAGCGAGCGAGTGGAGCGAGCGAGCAACGATCACAATTTCCAAGTTATACATCTACCTTATATTGCCTTGCATATATTTCGTGTTATAACCTAATTTTGTCAGCCTTTTCGGACATCACATTGCACTGTAGTATGTGGAAATAGTACTATTTATGTGCAACTATTCATAAACTGTAAACATTTGTCAGTAGGCAATTCGATAAAGACATCTGGCTCCTCTGGCTGGTGCGAATATTTCAATGTCCGTATGTGCCAAACCGTTACTTTGTGACACACCTTTACGCGTCTCTGGCTCGCTGCGCTCGCTCGAAAGCTATAGCCTAACCTAAAACCAATCCATCTTGCGTTCATTATTCGATATGGTGGCGACATATTTCGTATTTGCGAACGTGTCGGATCGGTTGTGAGGTTGGACTAGATTTTTGCGAGCGAGTGGAGCGAGCGAGCAACGATCACAATTTCCAAGTTATACATATACCTTATATTGCCTTGCATTTGTTTCGTGTTATTATCTAATTTTGTCAGCCTTTTCGGACATCACATTGCACTTTACTATGTGCAAATAGTACTATTTATGTGAAACTATTGGTAAAATGTAAACATTTGTCAGTAGGCAATTCGATAAAGACATCTGGCTCCTCGAGCTGGTGCGAATATTTCAATGTCCGTATGTGCCAAACCGTTGATTTGTGACACACCTTTACGCGACCCTCGCTCGCAGTGCTCGCTCAAAAACTATAGCCTAACCTAAAACCAATACCTCTTGCTTTAGTCATTCGACATATAGGCGACTTATTTCAAATTTGGGAACGTGTCGGATCGGATGTGAGGATGGACTAAATTTTTACGAGCGAGCGGACCGAGTGAGCAACGAGCACAATTTCCAAGCTATACATATACCTTCTATTGCCTTGCAGATATTTCGTGTTATTACCTAATTTTGTCAGCCATTTCTGACATCACATTGCACTGTAGTATGTGGAAATAGTACTATTTATGTGAAACTATAGGTAAACTGTAAACATTTGTCAGTAGGCAATAGGATAAAGACTTCCGGCTCCTCGGGCTCGTGCGAATGTTTCAATGTCCGAATGTGCCAAACCGTTGGTTTGTGACACACCTTTAGGCGTCTCTCGCTCGCTGCGCTCGCTCGATAGCTATAACCTAATCTAACAGCAATACCTCTTGCGTTAGTCATTCGACATAGAGGCGACTTCTGTCAATTTTGGGAACGTGTCGGATCGGATGTGAGGATGGACTAAATTTTTACGAGCGAGCGGAGTGAGCGAGCAACGATCACAATTTCCAAGCTATACATATACCTTATATTGCGTTGCATATATTTCGTGTTATTACCTAATTTTGTCAGCCATTTCTGACATCACATTGCAGTTTACTATGTGGAAATTGTACAATTTATGTGAAACTATTCATAAACTGTAAACATTTGTCATTAGGCAATTCGATAAAGACATCGGGCTCCTCGGGCTGGTGCGAATATTTCAATGTCTGTCTGTGCCAAACCGTTGATTTGTGACACACCTTTACGCGTCCCTCGCTCGCAGTGCTCGCTCGAAAACTATAGCCTAACCTAAAACCAATACCTCTTGCTTTAGTCATTCGACATAGAGGCGACTTATGTCAAATTTGGGAACGTGTCGGATCGGATGTGAGGATGGACTAAATTTTTACGAGCGAGCGGACCGAGCGAGCAACGAGCACAATTTCCAAGCTATACATATACCTTCTATTGCCTAGCAGATATTTCGTGTTATTACCTAATTTTGTCAGCCATTTCTGACATCACATTGCACTGTAGTATGTGGAAATAGTACTATTTATGTGAAACTATTCATAAACTGTAAACATTTGTCAGTAGGCAATTCGATAAAGACTTCCGGCTCCTCGGGCTGGTGCGAATATTTCAATGTCCGTATGTGCCAAGCCGTTGGTTTGTGACACTCCTTTACGCGTCCCTCGCTCGCAGTGCTCGCTCGAAAACTATAGCCTAACCTAAAACCAGTACCTCTTGCTTTAGTCATTCGACATAGAGGCGACTTATGTCAAATTTGCGAACGTGTCGCATCGGTTGTGAGGTTGGACTAGATTTTTACGAGCGAGCAGAGCGAGCGAGCAACGATCACAATTTCCAAGCTATACATATACCTTATATTGCCTTGTATATATTTCGTGTTATTGCCTAATTTTGTCAGACTTTTCGGACATCACATTGCACTGTAGTATGTGGAAATAGTACTATTTATGTGAAACTATTCATAAACTGTAAACATTTGTCAGTAGGCAATTCGATAAAGACATCTGGCTCCTCTGGCTGGTGCGAATATTTCAATGTCCGTATGTGCCAAACCGTTACTTTGTGACACACCTTTACGCGTCCCTCGCTCGCTGCGCTCGCTCGAAAGCTATAGGCTAACCTAAAACCAATCCGTCTTGAGTTCATTATTCGATATGGTGGCGACTTATTTCAAATTTGGGAACGTGTCGGATCGGATGTGAGGTTGGACTAAATTTTTACGAGCGAGCGGAGTGAGCGAGCAACGATCACAATTTCCAAGCTATACATATACCTTATATTGCCTTGCATATATTTCGAGTTGTAACCTAATTTTGTCAGCCATTTCTGACATCACATTGCACTTTACTATGTGCAAATAGTACTATTTATGTGAAACTAATGGTAAAATGTAAACATTTGTCAGTAGGCAATTCGATAAAGACATCTGGCTCCTCGGGCTGGTGCGAATATTTCAATGTCCGTATGTGCCAAACCGTTGCTTTGTGACACACCTTTACGCGTCTCTCGCTCGCTGCGCTCGCTCGAAAGCTATAACCTAACCTAAAACCAATACCTCTTGCTTTAGTCATTCGACATAGAGGCGACTTATGTCAAATTTGGGAACGTGTCGGATCGGATGTGAGGATGGACTAAATTTTTGCGAGCGAGCGGACCGAGTGAGCAACGAGCACAATTTCCAAGCTATACATATACCTTCTATTGCCTTGCAGATATTTCGTGTTATTACCTAATTTTGTCAGCCATTTCTGACGTCACATTGCACTGTAGTATGTGGAAATAGTACTATTTATGTGAAACTATAGGTAAACTGTAAACATTTGTCAGTAGGCAATAGGATAAAGACTTCCGGCTCCTCGGGCTGGTGCGAATGTTTCAATGTCCGAATGTGCCAAACCGTTGGTTTGTGACACACCTTTAGGCGTCTCTCGCTCGCTGCGCTCGCTCGATAGCTATAACCTAACCTAACAGCAATACCTCTTGCGTTAGTGATTCGACATAGAGGCGACTTCTGTCAATTTTGGGAACGTGTCGGATCGGTTGTGAGGTTGGACTAGATTTTTACGAGCGAGCAGAGCGAGCGAGCAACGATCACAATTTCCAAGCTATACATATACCTTATATTGCCTTGTATATATTTCGTGTTATTGCCTAATTTTGTCAGACTTTTCGGACATCACATTGCACTGTTGTATGTGGAAATAGTACTATTTATGTGAAACTATTCATAAACTGTAAACATTTGTCAGTAGGCAATTCGATAAAGACATCTGGCTCCTCTGGCTGGTGCGAATATTTCAATGTCCGTATGTGCCAAACCGTTACTTTGTGACACACCTTTACGCGT
This sequence comes from Bombus affinis, assembly GCF_024516045.1. Classification (NCBI taxonomy): domain Eukaryota; kingdom Metazoa; phylum Arthropoda; class Insecta; order Hymenoptera; family Apidae; genus Bombus; species Bombus affinis. Next base: position 70,062 of record NW_026109006.1, on the reverse strand, counting down.
CCCTCGCTCGCTGCGCTCGCTCGAAAGCTATAGGCTAACCTAAAACCAATCCGTCTTGAGTTCATTATTCGATATGGTGGCGACTTATTTCAAATTTGGGAACGTGTCGGATCGGATGTGAGGTTGGACTAAATTTTTACGAGCGAGCGGAGTGAGCGAGCAACGATCACAATTTCCAAGCTATACATATACCTTATATTGCCTTGCATATATTTCGAGTTGTAACCTAATTTTGTCAGCCATTTCTGACATCACATTGCACTTTACTATGTGCAAATAGTACTATTTATGTGAAACTAATGGTAAAATGTAAACATTTGTCAGTAGGCAATTCGATAAAGACATCTGGCTCCTCGGGCTGGTGCGAATATTTCAATGTCCGTATGTGCCAAACCGTTGCTTTGTGACACACCTTTACGCGTCTCTCGCTCGCTGCGCTCGCTCGAAAGCTATAACCTAACCTAAAACCAATACCTCTTGCTTTAGTCATTCGACATAGAGGCGACTTATGTCAAATTTGGGAACGTGTCGGATCGGATGTGAGGATGGACTAAATTTTTGCGAGCGAGCGGACCGAGTGAGCAACGAGCACAATTTCCAAGCTATACATATACCTTCTATTGCCTTGCAGATATTTCGTGTTATTACCTAATTTTGTCAGCCATTTCTGACATCACATTGCACTGTAGTATGTGGAAATAGTACTATTTATGTGAAACTATAGGTAAACTGTAAACATTTGTCAGTAGGCAATAGGATAAAGACTTCCGGCTCCTCGGGCTGGTGCGAATGTTTCAATGTCCGAATGTGCCAAACCGTTGGTTTGTGACACACCTTTAGGCGTCTCTCGCTCGCTGCGCTCGCTCGATAGCTATAACCTAACCTAACAGCAATACCTCTTGCGTTAGTGATTCGACATAGAGGCGACTTCTGTCAATTTTGGGAACGTGTCGGATCGGATGTGAGGATGGACTAAATTTTTACGAGCGAGCGGAGTGAGCGAGCGACGATCACAATTTCCAAACTATACATATACCTTCTATTGCCTAGCAGATATTTCGTGTTATTACCTAATTTTGTCAGCCATTTCTGACATCACATTGCACTGTAGTATGTGGAAATAGTACTATTTATGTGAAGCTATTCATAAACTGTAAAAATTTGTCAGTAGGCAATTCGATAAAGACTTCCGGCTCCTCGGGCTGGTGCGAATATTTCAATGTCCGTATGTGCCAAGCCGTTGGTTTGTGACACACCTTTACGCGTCCCTCGCTCGCAGTGCTCGCTCGAAAACTATAGCCTAACCTAAAACCAGTACCTCTTGCTTTAGTCATTCGACATAGAGGCGACTTATGTCAAATTTGCGAACGTGTCGCATCGGTTGTGAGGTTGGACTAGATTTTTACGAGCGAGCAGAGCGAGCGAGCAACGATCACAATTTCCAAGCTATACATATACCTTATATTGCCTTGTATATATTTCGTGTTATTGCCTAATTTTGTCAGCCATTTCTGACATCACATTGCACTTTACTATGTGGAAATAGTACTATTTATGTGAAACTATTCATGAACTGTAAACATTTGTCAGTAGGCAATAGGATAAAGTCTTCCGGCTCCTCGGGCTGATGCGAATATTTCAATGTCCGTGTGTGCCAAACCGTTACTTTGTGACACACCTTTACGCGTCTCTCGCTCGCTGCGCTCGCTCGAAAGCTATAGCCTAACCGAAAACCAATCCATCTTGCGTTCATTATTCGATATGGTGGGGACATATTTCGAATTTGCGAACGTGTCGGATCGGTTGTGAAGTTGGAATAGATTTTTACGAGCGAGCGGAGCGAGCGAGCAACGATCACAATTTCCAAGCTATACATATACCTTATATTGCCTTGCATATATTTCGAGTTGTAACCTAATTTTGTCAGCCATTTCTGACATCACATTGCACTTTACTATGTGGAAATAGTACTATTTATGTGAAACTATTCATAAACTGTAAACACTTGTCTGTAGGCAATTCGATAAAGACATCTGAATCCTCGGTCTGGTGCGAATATTTCAATGTCCGTATGTGCCAAACCGTTGCTTTGTGACACACTTTTACGCGTCTCTCGCTCGCTGCGCTCGCTCGAAAGCTATAACCTAACCTAAAACCAATACCTCTTGCTTTAGTCATTCGACATAGAGGAGACTTATGTCAAATTTGGGAACGTGTCGGATCGGATGTGAGGATGGACTAAATTTTTACGAGCGAGCGGACCGAGTGAGCAACGATCACAATTTCCAAGCTATACATATACCTTCTATTGCCTTGCAGATATTTCGTGTTATTACCTAATTTTGTCAGCCATTTCTGACATCACATTGCACTGTAGTATGTGGAAATAGTACTATTTATGTGAAACTATAGGTAAACTGTAAACATTTGTCAGTAGGCAATAGGATAAAGACATCTGGCTCCTCTGGCTGGTGCGAATATTTCAATGTCCGTATGTGCCAAACCGTTACTTTGTGACACACCTTTACGCGTCTCTCGCTCGCTCCGCTCGCTCGAAAACTATAGCCTAACCAAAATCCAATCCATCTTGCGTTCATTATTCGATATGGTGGAGACATATTTCAAATTTGGGAACGTGTCGGATCGGATGTGAGGTTGGACTGGATTTTTGCGAGCGAGTGGAGCGAGCGAGTGGAGCGAGCGAGCAACGATCACAATTTCCAAGTTATACATCTACCTTATATTGCCTTGCATATATTTCGTGTTATAACCTAATTTTGTCAGCCTTTTCGGACATCACATTGCACTGTAGTATGTGGAAATAGTACTATTTATGTGAAACTATTCATAAACTGTAAACATTTGTCAGTAGGCAATTCGATAAAGACATCTGGCTCCTCTGGCTGGTGCGAATATTTCAATGTCCGTATGTGCCAAACCGTTACTTTGTGACACACCTTTACGCGTCTCTCGCTCGCTGCGCTCGCTCGAAAGCTATAGCCTAACCTAAAACCAATCCATCTTGCGTTCATTATTCGATATGGTGGCGACATATTTCGAATTTGCGAACGTGTCGGATCGGTTGTGAGGTTGGACTAGATTTTTGCGAGCGAGTGGAGCGAGCGAGCAACGATCACAATTTCCAAGTTCTACATATACCTTATATTGCCTTGCATTTGTTTCGTGTTATTATCTAATTTTGTCAGCCTTTTCGGACATCACATTGCACTTTACTATGTGCAAATAGTACTATTTATGTGAAACTATTGGTAAAATGTAAACATTTGTCAGTAGGCAATTCGATAAAGACATCTGGCTCCTCGGGCTGGTGCGAATATTTCAATGTCCGTATGTGCCAAACCGTTGATTTGTGACACACCTTTACGCGACCCTCGCTCGCAGTGCTCGCTCAAAAACTATAGCCTAACCTAAAACCAATACCTCTTGCTTTAGTCATTCGACATATAGGCGACTTATGTCAAATTTGGGAACGTGTCGGATCAGATGTGAGGATGGACTAAATTTTTACGAGCGAGCGGACCGAGTGAGCAACGATCACAATTTCCAAGCTATACATATACCTTCTATTGCCTTGCAGATATTTCGTGTTATTACCTAATTTTGTCAGCCATTACTGACATCACATTGCACTGTAGTATGTGGAAATAGTACTATTTATGTGAAACTATTCATAAACTGTAAACATTTGTCAGTAGGCAATTCGATAAAGACATCTGGCTCCTCGGGCTGGTACGAATATTTCAATGTCCGTATGTGCCAAACCGTTGCTTTGTGACACACTGTTACGCGTCTCTCGCTCGCTGCGCTCGCTCGAAAGCTATAACCTAACCTAAAACCAATACCTCTTGCTTTAGTCATTCGACATAGAGGAGACTTATGTCAAATTTGGGAACGTGTCGGATCGGATGTGAGGATGGACTAAATTTTTACGAGCGAGCGGACCGAGTGAGCAACGATCACAATTTCCAAGCCATACATATACCTTCTATTGCCTTGCAGATATTTCGTGTTATTACCTAATTTTGTCAGCCATTTCTGACATCACATTGCACTGTAGTATGTGGAAATAGTACTATTTATGTGAAACTATTCATAAACTGTAAACATTTGTCAGTAGGCAATAGGATAAAGACTACCGGCTTCTCGGGCTGATGCGAATATTTCAATGTCCGTATATGCCAAACCGTTGGTTTGTGACACACCTTTACGCGTCTCTCTCTCGCTCCGCTCGCTCGAAAGCTATAGCCTAACCTAAAACCAATACATCTTGCGTTCATTATTCCATATGGTGGCGACATATTTCGAATGTGCGAACATGTCGGATCGGTTGTGAGGTTGGACTAGATTTTTACGAGCGAGCGGAGCGAGCGAGCAACGATCACAATTTCCAAGCTATACATATACCTTATATTGCCTTGCATATATTTCGTGTTATTACCTAATTTTGTCAGCCATTTCTGACATCACATTGCACTTTACTATGTGGAAATAGTACTACTTATGCGAAACTATTCATAAACTGTAAACATTTGTCAGTAGGCAATTCGATAAATACTTCCGGCTCCTCGGGCGGGTGCGAATATTTCAATGTCCTTATGTGCCAAACCGTTGGTTTGTGACACACCTTTACGCGTCCCTCGCTCGCTGCGCTCGCTTGAAACCTATTGCCCAACCTAAAACCAATCCATCTTGCGTTCATTATTCGATATGGTGGCGACTTATTTCAAATTTGCGAACGTGCCGCATCGGTTGTTAGGTTGGACTAAATATTTACGAGCGAGCGGAGCGAGAGAGCAACGATCACAATATCCATGCTATACATATACCTTATATTGCCTTGTATATATTTCGTGTTATTACCTAATTTTGTCAGCCATTTCTGACATCACATTGCAGTTTACTATGTGGAAATTGTACAATTTATGTGAAACTATTCATAAACTGTAAACATTTGTCATTAGGCAATTCGATAAAGACATCTGGCTCCTCGGGCTGGTGCGAATATTTCAATGTCTGTCTGTGCCAAACCGTTGATTTGTGACACACCTTTACGCGTTCCTCGCTCGCAGTGCTCGCTCGAAAACTATAGCCTAACCTAAAACCAATACCTCTTGCTTTAGTCATTCGACACGGAGGCGACTCATGTCAAATTTGGGAACGTGTCGGATCGGATGTGAGGATGGACTAAATTTTTACGAGCGAGCGGAGCGAGCGAGCAACGATCACAATTTCCAAGCCATACATATACCTTATATTGCCTTGCATATATTTCGTGTTATTACCTAATTTTGTCAGCCATTTCTGACATCACATTGCACTTTACTATGTGGAAATAGTACTATTTATGTGAAACTATTCATAAACTGTAAACATTTGTCAGTAGGCAATTCGATAAAGACTTCCGGCTCCTCGGGCTGGTGCGAATATTTCAATGTCCGTATGTGCCAAACCGTTGGTTTGTGACACACCATTACGCGTCTCTCGCTCGCTGCGCTCGCTCGAAAGCTATAGCCTAACCTAAAACCAATCCATCTTGCGTTCATTATTCGATATGGTGGAGACATATTTCGAATTTGCGAACGTGTCGGATCGGTTGTGAGGTTGGACTAGATTTTTACGAGCGAGCGGAGCGAGCGAGCAACGATCACAATTTCCAAGCTATACATATACCTTATATTGCCTTGCATATATTTCGTGTTATTACCTAATTTTGTCAGCCATTTCCGACATCACATTGCACTTTACTATGTGGAAATAGTACTATTTATGTGAAACTATAGGTAAACTGTAAACATTTGTCAGTAGGCAATAGGATAAAGACTTCCGGCTCCTCGGGCAGGTGCGAATGTTTCCATGTCCGAATGTGCCAAACCGTTGGTTTGTTACACACCTTTATGCGTCTCTCGCTCGCTGCGCACGCTCGAAAGCTATAACCTAACCTAAAAGCAATCCCTCTTGCGTTAGTCATTCGACATAGAGGCGACTTCTGCCAAATTTGGGAACGTGTCGGATCGGATGTGAGGATGGACTAAGTTTTTACAAGCGAGCGGAGTGAGCGAGCAACGATCACAATTTCCAAGCTATACATATACCTTATATTGCCTTGCATATATTTCGTGTTATTACCTAATTTTGTCAGCCATTTCTGACATCACATTGCACTTTACTATGTGGAAATAGTACTATTTATGTGAAACTATTCATAAACTGTAAACATTTGTCAGTAGGCAATAGGATAAAGACTACCGGCTCCTCGCGCTGATGCGAATATTTCAATGTCCGTATATGCCAAACCGTTGGTTTGTGACACACCTTTACGCGTCTCTCTCTCGCTCCGCTCGCTCGAAAGCTATAGCCTAACCTAAAACCAATCCATCTTGCGTTCATTATTCCATATGGTGGCGACATATTTCGAATTTGCGAACATGTCGGATCGGTTGTGAGGTTGGACTAGATTTTTACGAGCGAGCGGAGCGAGCGAGCAACGATCACAATTTCCAAGCTATACATATACCTTATATTGCCTTGCATATATTTCGTGTTATTACCTAATTTTGTCAGCCATTTCCGACATCACATTGCACTTTACTATGTGGAAATAGTACTACTTATGCGAAACTATTCATAAACTGTAAACATTTGTCAGTAGGCAATTCGATAAATACTTCCGGCTCCTCGGGCGGGTGCGAATATTTCAATGTCCGTATGTGCCAAACCGTTGGTTTGTGACACACCATTACGCGTCTCTCGCTCGCTGCGCTCGCTCGAAAGCTATAGCCTAACCTAAAACCAATCCATCTTGCGTTCATTATTCGATATGGTGGAGACATATTTCGAATTTGCGAACGTGTCGGATCGGTTGTGAGGTTGGACTAGATTTTTACGAGCGAGCGGAGCGAGCGAGCAACGATCACAATTTCCAAGCTATACATATACCTTATATTGCCTTGCATATATTTCGTGTTATTACCTAATTTTGTCAGCCATTTCCGACATCACATTGCACTTTACTATGTGGAAATAGTACTATTTATGTGAAACTATAGGTAAACTGTAAACATTTGTCAGTAGGCAATAGGATAAAGACTTCCGGCTCCTCGGGCAGGTGCGAATGTTTCCATGTCCGAATGTGCCAAACCGTTGGTTTGTTACACACCTTTATGCGTCTCTCGCTCGCTGCGCACGCTCGAAAGCTATAACCTAACCTAAAAGCAATCCCTCTTGCGTTAGTCATTCGACATAGAGGCGACTTCTGCCAAATTTGGGAACGTGTCGGATCGGATGTGAGGATGGACTAAGTTTTTACAAGCGAGCGGAGTGAGCGAGCAACGATCACAATTTCCAAGCTATACATATACCTTATATTGCCTTGCATATATTTCGTGTTATTACCTAATTTTGTCAGCCATTTCTGACATCACATTGCACTTTACTATGTGGAAATAGTACTATTTATGTGAAACTATTCATAAACTGTAAACATTTGTCAGTAGGCAATAGGATAAAGACTACCGGCTCCTCGCGCTGATGCGAATATTTCAATGTCCGTATATGCCAAACCGTTGGTTTGTGACACACCTTTACGCGTCTCTCTCTCGCTCCGCTCGCTCGAAAGCTATAGCCTAACCTAAAACCAATCCATCTTGCGTTCATTATTCCATATGGTGGCGACATATTTCGAATTTGCGAACATGTCGGATCGGTTGTGAGGTTGGACTAGATTTTTACGAGCGAGCGGAGCGAGCGAGCAACGATCACAATTTCCAAGCTATACATATACCTTATATTGCCTTGCATATATTTCGTGTTATTACCTAATTTTGTCAGCCATTTCCGACATCACATTGCACTTTACTATGTGGAAATAGTACTACTTATGCGAAACTATTCATAAACTGTAAACATTTGTCAGTAGGCAATTCGATAAATACTTCCGGCTCCTCGGGCGGGTGCGAATATTTCAATGTCCTTATGTGCCAAACCGTTGGTTTGTGACACACCTTTACGCGTCCCTCGCTCGCTGCGCTCGCTTGAAACCTATTGCCCAACCTAAAACCAATCCATCTTGCGTTCATTATTCGATATGGTGGCGACTTATTTCAAATTTGCGAACGTGCCGCATCGGTTGTTAGGTTGGACTAAATATTTACGAGCGAGCGGAGCGAGAGAGCAACGATCACAATATCCATGCTATACATATACCTTATATTGCCTTGTATATATTTCGTGTTATTACCTAATTTTGTCAGCCATTTCTGACATCACATTGCAGTTTACTATGTGGAAATTGTACAATTTATGTGAAACTATTCATAAACTGTAAACATTTGTCATTAGGCAATTCGATAAAGACATCTGGCTCCTCGGGGTGGTGCGAATATTTCAATGTCTGTCTGTGCCAAACCGTTGATTTGTGACACACCTTTACGCGTCCCTCGCTCGCAGTGCTGGCTCGAAAACTATAGCCTAACCTAAAACCAATACCTCTTGCTTTAGTCATTCGACATAGAGGCGACTTATGTCAAATTTGGGAACGTGTCGGATCGGATGTGAGGATGGACTAAGTTTTTACGAGCGAGCGGACCGAGCGAGCAACGAGCACATTTTCCAAGCTATACATATACCTTATATTGCCTTGCATATATTTCGTGTTATTACCTAATTTTGTCAGCCATTTCTGACATCACATTGCACTTTACTATGTGGAAATAGTACTATTTATGTGAAACTATTCATAAACTGTAAACATTTGTCAGTAGGCAATTCGATAAAGACATCTGGCTCCTCTGGCTGGTGCGAATATTTCAATGTCCGTATGTGCCAAACCGTTACTTTGTGACACACCTTTACGCGTCCCTCGCTCGCTGCGCTCGCTCGAAAGCTATAGGCTAACCTAAAACCAATCCATCTTGAGTTCATTATTCGATATGGTGGCGACTTATTTCAAATTTGGGAACGTGTCAGATCGGATGTGAGGTTGGACTAAATATTTACGAGCGAGCGGAGCGAGAGAGCAACGATCACAATATCCATGCTATACATATACCTTATATTGCCTTGTATATATTTCGTGTTATTACCTAATTTTGTCAGCCATTTCTGACATCACATTGCAGTTTACTATGTGGAAATTGTACAATTTATGTGAAACTATTCATAACCTGTAAACATTTGTCATTAGGCAATTCGATAAAGACATCTGGCTCCTCGGGCTGGTGCGAATATTTCAATGTCTGTCTGTGCCAAACCGTTGATTTGTGACACACCTTTACGCGTTCCTCGCTCGCAGTGCTCGCTCGAAAACTATAGCCTAACCTAAAACCAATACCTCTTGCTTTAGTCATTCGACACGGAGGCGACTCATGTCAAATTTGGGAACGTGTCGGATCGGATGTGAGGATGGACTAAATTTTTACGAGCGAGCGGAGCGAGCGAGCAACGATCACAATTTCCAAGCCATACATATACCTTATATTGCCTTGCATATATTTCGTGTTATTACCTAATTTTGTCAGCCATTTCTGACATCACATTGCACTTTACTATGTGGAAATAGTACTATTTATGTGAAACTATTCATAAACTGTAAACATTTGTCAGTAGGCAATTCGATAAAGACTTCCGGCTCCTCGGGCTGGTGCGAATATTTCAATGTCCGTATGTGCCAAACCGTTGGTTTGTGACACACCATTACGCGTCTCTCGCTCGCTGCGCTCGCTCGAAAGCTATAGCCTAACCTAAAACCAATCCATCTTGCGTTCATTATTCGATATGGTGGAGACATATTTCGAATTTGCGAACGTGTCGGATCGGTTGTGAGGTTGGACTAGATTTTTACGAGCGAGCGGAGCGAGCGAGCAACGATCACAATTTCCAAGCTATACATATACCTTATATTGCCTTGCATATATTTCGTGTTATTACCTAATTTTGTCAGCCATTTCCGACATCACATTGCACTTTACTATGTGGAAATAGTACTATTTATGTGAAACTATAGGTAAACTGTAAACATTTGTCAGTAGGCAATAGGATAAAGACTTCCGGCTCCTCGGGCAGGTGCGAATGTTTCCATGTCCGAATGTGCCAAACCGTTGGTTTGTTACACACCTTTATGCGTCTCTCGCTCGCTGCGCTCGCTCGAAAGCTATAACCTAACCTAAAAGCAATCCCTCTTGCGTTAGTCATTCGACATAGAGGCGACTTCTGCCAAATTTGGGAACGTGTCGGATCGGATGTGAGGATGGACTAAGTTTTTACAAGCGAGCGGAGTGAGCGAGCAACGATCACAATTTCCAAGCTATACATATACCTTATATTGCCTTGCATATATTTCGTGTTATTACCTAATTTTGTCAGCCATTTCTGACATCACATTGCACTTTACTATGTGGAAATAGTACTATTTATGTGAAACTATTCATAAACTGTAAACATTTGTCAGTAGGCAATAGGATAAAGACTACCGGCTCCTCGCGCTGATGCGAGTATTTCAATGTCCGTATATGCCAAACCGTTGGTTTGTGACACACCTTTACGCGTCTCTCTCTCGCTCCGCTCGCTCGAAAGCTATAGCCTAACCTAAAACCAATCCATCTTGCGTTCATTATTCCATATGGTGGCGACATATTTCGAATTTGCGAACATGTCGGATCGGTTGTGAGGTTGGACTAGATTTTTACGGGCGAGCGGAGCGAGCGAGCAACGATCACAATTTCCAAGCTATACATATACCTTATATTGCCTTGCATATATTTCGTGTTATTACCTAATTTTGTCAGCCATTTCCGACATCACATTGCACTTTACTATGTGGAAATAGTACTACTTATGCGAAACTATTCATAAACTGTAAACATTTGTCAGTAGGCAATTCGATAAATACTTCCGGCTCCTCGGGCGGGTGCGAATATTTCAATGTCCTTATGTGCCAAACCGTTGGTTTGTGACACACCTTTACGCGTCCCTCGCTCGCTGCGCTCGCTTGAAACCTATTGCCCAACCTAAAGCCAATCCATCTTGCGTTCATTATTCGATATGGTGGCGACTTATTTCAAATTTGCGAACGTGCCGCATCGGTTGTTAGGTTGGACTAAATATTTACGAGCGAGCGGAGCGAGAGAGCAACGATCACAATATCCATGCTATACATATACCTTATATTGCCTTGTATATATTTCGTGTTATTACCTAATTTTGTCAGCCATTTCTGACATCACATTGCAGTTTACTATGTGGAAATTGTACAATTTATGTGAAACTATTCATAAACTGTAAACATTTGTCATTAGGCAATTCGATAAAGACATCTGGCTCCTCGGGGTGGTGCGAATATTTCAATGTCTGTCTGTGCCAAACCGTTGATTTGTGACAGACCTTTACGCGTCCCTCGCTCGCAGTGCTCGCTCGAAAACTATAGCCTAACCTAAAACCAATACCTCTTGCTTTAGTCATTCGACATAGAGGCGACTTATGTCAAATTTGGGAACGTGTCGGATCGGATGTGAGGATGGACTAAATTTTTACGAGCGAGCGGACCGAGCGAGCAAGGAGCACAATTTCCAAGCTATACATATACCTTCTATTGCCTAGCAGATATTTCGTGTTATTACCTAATTTTGTCAGCCATTTCTGACATCACATTGCAATGTAGTATTTGGAAATAGTACTATTTATGTGAAACTATTCATAAACTGTAAACATTTGTCAGTAGGCAATTCGATAAAGACTTCCGGCTCCTCGGGCTGGTGCGAATATTTCAATGTCCGTATGTGCCAAGCCGTTGGTTTGTGACACACCTTTACGCGTCCCTCGCTCGCAGTGCTCGCTCGAAAACTATAGCCTAACCTAAAACCAGTACCTCTTGCTTTAGTCATTCGACATAGAGGCGACTTATGTCAAATTTGCGAACGTGTCGCATCGGTTGTGAGGTTGGACTAGATTTTTACGAGCGAGCAGAGCGAGCGAGCAACGATCACAATTTCCAAGCTATACATATACCTTATATTGCCTTGTATATATTTCGTGTTATTGCCTAATTTTGTCAGCCATTTCTGACATCACATTGCACTTTACTATGTGGAAATAGTACTATTAATGTGAAACTATTCATAAACTGTAAACATTTGTCAGTAGGCAATAGGATAAAGTCTTCCGGCTCCTCGGGCTGATGCGAATATTTCAATGTCCGTATGTGCCAAACCGTTACTTTGTGACACACCTTTACGCGTCTCTCGCTCGCTGCGCTCGCTCGAAAGCTATAGCCTAACCGAAAACCAATCCATCTTGCGTTCATTATTCGATATGGTGGAGACATATTTCGAATTTGCGAACGTGTCGGATCGGTTGTGAAGTTGGAATAGATTTTTACGAGCGAGCGGAGCGAGCGAGCAACGATCACAATTTCCAAGCTATACATATACCTTATATTGCCTTGCATATATTTCGAGTTGTAACCTAATTTTGTCAGCCATTTCTGACATCACATTGCACTTTACTATGTGGAAATAGTACTATTTATGTGAAACAATTCATAAACTGTAAACACTTGTCAGTAGGCAATTCGATAAAGACATCTGGCTCCTCGGTCTGGTGCGAATATTTCAATGTCCGTATGTGCCAAACCGTTACTTTGTGACACACCGTTACGCGTCTCTCGCTCGCTCCGCTCGCTCGCTCCGCTCGCTCGAAAACTATAGCCTAACCAAAATCCAATCCATCTTGCGTTCATTATTCGATATGGTGGAGACATATTTCAAATTTGGGAACGTGTCGGATCGGATGTGAGGTTGGACTAGATTTTTGCGAGCGAGTGGAGCGAGCGAGTGGAGCGAGCGAGCAACGATCACAATTTCCAAGTTATACATCTACCTTATCTTGCCTTGCATATATTTCGTGTTATAACCTAATTTTGTCAGCCTTTTCGGACATCACATTGCACTGTAGTATGTGGAAATAGTACTATTTATGTGAAACTATTCATAAACTGTAAACATTTGTCAGTAGGCAATTCGATAAAGACATCTGGCTCCTCTGGCTGGTGCGAATATTTCAATGTCCGTATGTGCCAAACCGTTACTTTGTGACACACCTTTGCGCGTCTCTCGCTCGCTGCGCTCGCTCGAAAGCTATAGCCTAACCTAAAACCAATCCATCTTGCGTTCATTATTCGATATGGTGGAGACATATTTCGAATTTGCGAACGTGTCGGATCGGTTGTGAAGTTGGAATAGGTTTTTACGAGCGAGCGGAGCGAGCGAGCAACGATCACAATTTCCAAGCTATACATATACCTTATATTGCCTTGCATATATTTCGTGTTATTACCTAATTTTGTCATCCATTTCTGACATCACATTGCACTTTACTATGTGGAAATAGTACTATTTATGTGAAACTATTCATAAACTGTAAACATTTGTCAGTAGGCAATTCGATAAAGACATCTGGCTCCTCGGACTGGTGCGAATATTTCAATGTCCGTATGTGCCAAACCGTTGCTTTGTGACACACCTTTACGCGTCTCTCGCTCGCTGCGCTCGCTCGAAAGCTATAGCCTAACCTAAAACCAATACCTCTTGCTTTAGTCATTGGACATAGAGGCGACTTATGTCAAATTTGGGAACGTGTCGGATCGGATGTGAGGATGGACTAAATTTTTACGAGCGAGCGGACCGAGTGAGCAACGATCACAATTTCCAAGCTATACATATACCTTCTATTGCCTTGCAGATATTTCGTGTTATTACCTAATTTTGTCAGCCATTACTGACATCACATTGCACTGTAGTATGTGGAAATAGTACTATTTATGTGAAACTATTCATAAACTGTAAACATTTGTCAGTAGGCAATTCGATAAAGACATCTGGCTCCTCTGGCTGGTGCGAATGTTTCAATGTCCGAATGTGCCAAACCGTTGGTTTGTGACACGTCTTTATGCGTCTCTCGCTCGCTGCGCTCGCTCGAAAGCTATAACCTAACCTAAAAGCAATCCCTCTTGCGTTAGTCATTCGACATAGAGGCGACTTCTGTCAAATTTGGGAACGTGTCGGATCGGATGTGAGGATGGACTAAGTTTTTACAAGCGAGCGGAGTGAGCGAGCAACGATCACAATTTCCAAGCTATACATATACCTTATATTGCCTTGCATATATTTCGTGTTATTACCTAATTTTGTCAGCCATTTCTGACATCACATTGCACTTTACTATGTGGAAATAGTACTATTTATGTGAAACTATTCATAAACTGTAAACATTTGTCAGTAGGCAATAGGATAAAGACTACCGGCTCCTCGGGCTGATGCGAATATTTCAATGTCCGTATATGCCAAACCGTTGGTTTGTGACACACCGTTACGCGTCTCTCTCAAGGCTGCGCTCGCTCGAAAGCTATAGGCTAACCTAAAACCAATCCATCTTGCGTTCATTATTCGATATGGTGGAGGCATATTTCGAATTTGCGAACGTGTCGCATCGGTTGTGAGGTTGGACTAGATTTTTACGAGCGAGCGGAGCGAGCGAGCAACGATCACAATTTCCAAGCTATACATATACCTTATATTGCCTTGCATTTGTTTCGTGTTATTACCTAATTTTGTCAGCCTTTTCGGACATCCCATTGCACTGTAGTATGTGGAAATAGTACTATTTATGTGAAACTATTCATAAACTGTAAACATTTGTCAGTAGGCAATAGGATAAAGACTACCGGCTCCTCGGGCTGATGCGAATATTTCAATGTCCGTATGTGCCAAACCGTTGGTTTGTGACACACCTTTACGCGTCCCTCGCTCGCTGCGCTCGCTCGAAAGCTATAGCCTAACCTAAAACCAATCCATCTTGAGTTCATTATTCGATATGTTGGAGACATATTTCGAATTTGCGAACGTGTCGGGTCGGTTGTGAGGTTGGACTAGATTTTTGCGAGCGAGTGGAGCGAGCGAGCAACGATCACAATTTCCAAGCTATACATATACCTTATATTGCCTTGCATTTGTTTCGTGTTATTACCTAATTTTGTCAGCCATTTCTGACATCACATTGCACTTTACTATGTGGAAATAGTACTATTTATGTGAAACTATTCATAAACTGTAAACATTTGTCAGTAGGCAATTCGATAAAGACATCTGGCTCCTCGGGCTGGTGCGAATATTTCAATGTCCGTATGTGCCAAACCGTTGCTTTGTGACACACCTTTACGCGTCTCTCTCTCGCTGCGCTCGCTCGAAAGCTATAGCCTAACCTAAAACCAATACCTCTTGCTTTAGTCATTGGACATAGAGGCGACTTATGTCAAATTTGGGAACGTGTCGGATCGGATTTGAGGATGGACTAAATTTTTACGAGCGAGCGGACCGAGTGAGCAACGATCACAATTTCCAAGCTATACATATACCTTCTATTGCCTTGCAGATATTTCGTGTTATTACCTAATTTTGTCAGCCATTTCTGACATCACATTGCACTGTAGTATGTGGAAATAGTACTATTTATGTGAAACTATAGGTAAACTGTAAACATTTGTCAGTAGGCAATAGGATAAAGACTTCCGGCTCCTCGGGCTGGTGCGAATGTTTCAATGTCCGAAAGTGCCAAACCGTTGGTTTGTGACACACCTTTATGCGTCTCTCGCTCGCTGCGCTCGCTCGAAAGCTATAACCTAACCTAAAAGCAATCCCTCTTGCGTTAGTCATTCGACATAGAGGCGACTTCTGTCAAATTTGGGAACGTGTCGGATCGTATGTGAGGATGGACTAAGTTTTTACAAGCGAGCGGAGTGAGCGAGCAACTATCACAATTTCCAAGCTATACATATACCTTCTATTGCCTTGCAGATATTTCGTGTTATTACCTAATTTTGTCAGCCATTTCTGACATCACATTGCACTGTAGTATGTGGAAATAGTACTATTTATGTGAAACTATAGGTAAACTGTAATCATTTGTCAGTAGGCAATTCGATAAAGACTTCCGGCTCCTCGGGCTGGTGCGAATATTTCAATGTCCGAATATGCCAAACCGTTGTTTTGTGACACACCTTTACGCGTCCCTCTCAAGGCTGCGCTCGCTCGAAAGCTATAGGCTAACCTAAAACCAATCCATCTTGCGTTCATTATTCCATATGGTGGCGACATATTTCGAATTTGCGAACGTGTCGGATCGGTTGTGAGGTTGGACTAGATTTTTACGAGCGAGCGGAGCGAGCGAGCAACGATCACAATTTCCAAGCTATACATATACCTTATATTGCCTTGCATTTGTTTCGTGTTATTACCTAATTTTGTCAGCCTTTTCGGACATCCCATTGCACTGTAGTATGTGGAAATAGTACTATTTATGTGAAACTATTCATAAACTGTAAACATTTGTCAGTAGGCAATAGGATAAAGACTACCGGCTCCTCGGGCTGATGCGAATATTTCAATGTCCGTAAATGCCAAACCGTTGGTTTGTGACACACCTTTACGCGTCCCTCGCTCGCTGCGCTCGCTCGAAAACTATAGCCTAACCTAAAACCAATCCTTCTTGCGTTCATTATTCGATATGGTGGCGACATATTTCGAATTTGCGAACGTGTCGGATCGGTTGTGAGGTTGGACTAGATTTTTACGAGCGAGCGGAGCAAGCGAGCAACGGTTACAATTTCCAAGCCATACATATACCTTATATTGCCTTGCATATATTTCGTGTTATTACCTAATTTTGTCAGCCATTTCGGACATCACATTGCACTTTACTACGTGGAAATAGTACTATTTATGTGAAACTAGTCATAAACTGTAAACATTTGTCAGTAGGCAATAGGATAAGGACTTCCGGCTCCTCGGGCTGGTCCGAATATTTCAATGTCCCCATGTGCCAAACCGTTGGATTGTGACACAACTTTCCCCGTCCCTCGCTCGCCGTGCTCGCTCGAAAACTATAGCCTAACCTAAAACCAATACATCTTGCGTTCATTATTCGATATGGTGGCGACTTATTTCAAATTTGGGAACGTGTCGGATCTGATGTGAGGATGGGCTAAATTTTTACGAGCGAGCGGACTGAGCGAGCAACGATCACAATTTCCAAGCTATACACATACCTTGTATTGCCTTGCATATATTTCGTGCTATTACCTAATTTTGTCAGCCATTTCGGACATCACATTGCACTGTACTATGAGGAAATTGTACTTTTTATGTGAAACTATAGGTAAACTGTAAACATTTGTCAATAGGCAATAGGATAAAGACTTCCGGCTCCTCGGGCTGGTGCGAATATTTCAATGTCCGTATGTGCCAAACCGTTGGTTTGTGACACACCATTACGCGTCTCTCGCTCGCTGCGCTCGCTTGAAAGCTATAGCCTAACCTAAAACCAATCCATCTTGCGTTCATTATTCGATATGGTGGCGACTTATTTCAAATTTGGGAACGTGTCGGATCGGATGTGAGGATTTTTACGAGCGAGTGGACTGAGCGTGCAACGATCACAATTTCCAAGCTATACATATACCTTATATTGCCTTGCACATATTCCGTGTTATTACCTAATTTTGTCAGCCATTCCGGACATCACATTGCACTGTAGTATGTGGAGATAGTACTATTTATGTGAAACTATAGGTAAACTGTAAACATTTGTCAGTAGGCAATAGGATAAAGACTTCCGGCTCCTCGGGCTGGTGCGAATATTTCAATGTCCGTATGTGCCAAACCGTTGGTTTGTGACACACCATTACGCGTCTCTCGCTCCCTGTGCTCGCTCGAAAGCTATAGCCTAACCTACAACCAATCCATCTTGCGTTCATTATTCGATATGGTGACGACATATTTCGAATTTGCGAACGTGTCTGATCGGTTGTGAGGTTGGACTAGATTTTTGCGAGCGAGCGGAGCGAGAGAGTAACGATCACAATTTCCAAGCTATACATATACCTTATATTACCTTGCATATATTTCGTGTTATTACCTAATTTTGTCAGCCATTTCTGACATCACATTGCACTGTACTATGAGGAAATAGTACTATTTATGTGAAACTAGTCATAAACTGTAAACATTTGTCAGTAGGCAATAGGATAAGGACTTCCGGCTCCTCGGGCTGGTCCGAATATTTCAATGTCCCCATGTGCCAAACCGTTGGATTGTGACACAACTTTCCCCGTCCCTCGCTCGCCGTGCTCGCTCGAAAACTATAGCATAACCTAAAACCAATCCATCTTGCGTTCAATATTCGATATGGTGGCGACATATTTCGAATATGCGAACGTGTCGGATCGGTTGTGAGGTTGGACTAGATTTTTACGAGCGAGCGGAGCGAGCGAGCAACGGTCACAATTTCCAAGCTATACAAATACCTTATATTGCCTTGCACATATTTCGTGTTAGTACCTAATTTTGTCAGCCATTTCGGACATCACATTGCACTGTAGTATGTGGAAATAGTACTATTTATGTGAAAATATAGGTAAACTGTAAACATTTGTCAGTAGGCAATAGGATAAAGACTTCCGGCTCCTCGGGCTGGTGCGAATATTTCAATGTCCGTATGTGCCAAACCGTTGGTTTGTGACACACATTTACGCCTCTCTCGCTCGCTGCGCTCGCTCGAAAACTATAGCCTAACCTAATACCAATCCATGTTGCGTTCATTATTCGATATGGTGGCGACATATTTCGAATTTGCGAACGTGTCGGATCGGTTGTGAGGTTGGACTAGATTTTTACGAGCGAGCGGAGCGAGCGAGCAGCGATCACAATTTCCAAGCTATACATATACCTTATATTGCCATGCATATAATTCGTGTTATTACCTAATTTTGTCAGCCATTTCGGACATCTCATTGCACTGTACTATGAGGAAATAGTACTATTTATGTGAAACTATAGGTAAACTGTAAACATTTGTCAGTAGGCAATAGGATAAATACTTCCGGCTCCTCGGGCTGGTGCGCATATTTCAATATCCGTATGTGCCAAACCGTTGGTTTGTGACACACATTTAAGCGTCTATCGCTCGCTTCACTCGCTCGAAAACTATAGCCTAACCTAATACCAATCCATGTTGCGTTCATTATTCGATATGGTGGCGACATATTTCGAATTTGCGAACGTGTCGAATCGGTTGTGAGGTTGGACTAGATTTTTACGAGCGAGCGGAGCGAGCGAGCAGCGATCTCAATTTCCAAGCTATACATATACCTTATATTGCCTTGCACATATTCCGTGTTAGTACCTAATTTTGTCAGCCATTTCGGACATCACATTGCACTGTACTATGAGGAAATAGCACTATTTATGTGAAACTATAGGTAAACTGTAAACATTTGTCAGTAGGCAATAGGATAAAGACTTCCGGCTCCTCGGGCTGGTGCGAATATTTCAATGTCCGTATGTGCCATACCGTTGGTTTGAGACACACCATTACGCGTCTCTCGCTCGCTGCGCTCTCTCGAAAGCTATAGCCTAACCTACAACCAATCCATCTTGCGTTCATTATTCGATATGGTGGCGACATATTTCGAATTTGCGAACGTGTCGGATCGGTTGTGAGGTTGGACTAGATTTTTACGAGCGAGCGGAGCGAGCGAGCAGCGATCACAATTTCCAAGCTATACATATACCTTATATTGCCATGCATATAATTCGTGTTATTACCTAATTTTGTCAGCCATTTCGGACATCTCATTGCACTGTACTATGAGGAAATAGTACTATTTATGTGAAACTATAGGTAAACTGTAAACATTTGTCAGTAGGCAATAGGATAAATACTTCCGGCTCCTCGGGCTGGTGCGCATATTTCAATATCCGTATGTGCCAAACCGTTGGTTTGTGACACACATTTAAGCGTCTATCGCTCGCTTCACTCGCTCGAAAACTATAGCCTAACCTAATACCAATCCATGTTGCGTTCATTATTCGATATGGTGGCGACATATTTCGAATTTGCGAACGTGTCGAATCGGTTGTGAGGTTGGACTAGATTTTTACGAGCGAGCGGAGCGAGCGAGCAACGGTCACAATTTCCAAGCTATAGAAACACCTTATATTGCCTTGCACATATTTCGTGTTAGTACCTAATTTTGTCAGCCATTTCGGACATCACATTGCACTGTACTATGAGGAAATAGTACTATTTATGTGAAACTATAGGTAAACTGTAAACATTTGTCAGTAGGCAATAGGATAAAGACTTCCGGCTCCTCGGGCTGGTGCGAATATTTCAATGCCCGTATGTGCCAAACCGTTGGTTTGTGACACACCATTACGCGTCTCTCGCTCGCTGCGCTCGCACGAAAGCTATAGCCTAACCTACAACCAATCCATCTTGCGTTCATTATTCGATATGGTGGCGACTTATTTCAAATTTGGGAACGTGTCGGATCGGAAGTGAGGATGGACTAAATTTTTACGAGCGAGTGGACTGAGCCTGCAACGATCACAATTTCCAAGCTATACATATACCTTATATTGCCTTGCACATATTCCGTGTTATTACCTAATTTTGTCAGCCATTTCGGACATCACATTGCACTGTAGTATGTGGAGATAGTACTATTTATGTGAAACTATAGGTAAACTGTAAACATTTGTCAGTAGGCAATAGGATAAAGACTTCCGGCTCCTCGGGCTGGTGCGAATATTTCAATGGCCGTATGTGCCAAACCGTTGGTTTGTGACACACATTTACGCGTCTCTCGCACGCTGCGCTCGCTCGAAAACTATAGCCTAACCTAATACCAATCCATGTTGTGTTCATTATTCGATATGGTGGCGACATATTTCGAATTTGCGAACGTGTCGGATCGGTTGTGAGGTTGGACTAGACTTTTACGAGCGAGCGGAGCGAGCGAGCAGCGATCTCAATTTCCAAGCTATACATATACCTTATATTGCCTTGCATATATTTCGTATTATTACCTAATTTTGTCAGCCATTTCGGACATCACATTGCACTGTAGTATGTGGAAATAGTACTATTTATGTGAAAATATAGGTAAACTGTAAACATTTGTCAGTAGGCAATAGGATAAAGACTACCGGCTCCTCGGGCTGGTGCGAATATTTCAATGTCCGTATGTGCCAAACCGTTGGTTTGTGACACACATTTACGCCTCTCTCGCTCGCTGCGCGCGCTCGAAAACTATAGCCTAACCTAATACCAATCCATGTTGCGTTCATTATTCGATATGGTGGCGACATATTTCGAATTTGTGAACGTGTCGGATCGGTTGTGAGGTTGGTCTAGATTTTTACGAGCGAGCGGAGCGAGCGAGCCACGATCACAATTTCCCAGTTATACATATACCTTATATTGCCTTGCATATATTTCGAGTTATAACCTAATTTTGTCAGCCATTTCTGACATCACATTGCACTTTACTATGTGGAAATAGTACTATTTATGTGAAACTATTCATAAACTGTAAACATTTGTCAGTAGGCAATAGGATAAAGACTTCCGGCTCCTCGGGCTGGTGCGAATATTTCAATGTCCGAATGTGCCATACCGTTGGTTTGTGACACACCATTACGCGTCTCTCGCTCGCTGCGCTCTCTCGAAAGCTATAGCCTAACCTACAACCAATCCATCTTGCGTTCATTATTCTATATGGTGGCGACGTATTTCGAATTTGCGAACGTGTCGGATCGGTTGTGAGGTTGGACTAGATTTTTACGAGCGAGCGGAGCGAGCGAGCAACGGTCACAATTTCCATGCTATACATATACCTTATATTGCCTTGCATGTATTTCGTGTTATTACCTAATTTTGTCAGCCATTTCGGATATCACATTGCACTGTAGTATGTGGAAATAGTACTATTTATGTGAAACTATAGGTAAACTGTAAACATTTGTCAGTAGGCAATAGGATAAAGACTTCCGGCTCCTCGGGCTGGTGCGAATATTTCAATGTCCGTATGTGCCAAACCGTTGGTTTGTGACACACATTTACGCCTCTCTCGCTCGCTGCGCTCGCTCGAAAACTATAGCCTAACCTAATACCAATCCATGTTGCGTTCATTATTCGATATGGTGGCGACATATTTCGAATATGCGAACGTGTCGGATCGGTTGTGAGGTTGGACTAGATTTTTACGAGCGAGCGGAGCGAGCGAGCAGCGATCACAATTTCCAAGCTATACATATACCTTATATTGCCTTGCATATATTTCGTGTTATTACCTAATTTTGTCAGCCATTTCGTACATCTCATTGCACTGTACTATGAGGAAATAGTACTATTTATGTGAAACTATAGGTAAACTGTAAACATTTGTCAGTAGGCAATATGATAAAGACTTCCGGCTCCTCGGGCTGGTGCGCATATTTCAATATCCGTATGTGCCAAACCGTTGGTTTGTGACACACATTTAAGCGTCTCTCGCTCGCTGTGCTCGCTCGAAAGCTATAGCCTAACCTACAACCAATCCATCTTGAGTTCATTATTCGATATGGTGGCGACATATTTCGAATATGCGAACGTGTCGGATCGGTTGTGAGGTTGGACTAGATTTTTACGAGCGAGAGGAGCGAGCGAGCAACGGTCACAATTTCCAAGCTATACAAATACCTTATATTGCCTTGCACATATTTCGTGTTAGTACCTAATTTTGTCAGCCATTTCGGACATCTCATTGCACTGTACTATGAGGAAATAGTACTATTTATGTGAAACTATAGGTAAACTGTAAACATTTGTCAGTAGGCAATAGGATAAAGACTTCCGGCTCCTCGGGCTGGTGCGAATATTTCAATGTCCGTATGTGCCAAACCGATGGTTTGTGACACACCATTACGCGTCTCTCGCTCGCTGCGCTCGCACGAAAGCTATAGCCTAACCTACAACCAATCCATCTTGCGTTCATTATTCGATATGGTGGCGACTTATTTCAAATTTGGGAACGTGTCGGATCGGAAGTGAAGATGGACTAAATTTTTACGAGCGAGTGGACTGAGCGTGCAACGATCACAATTTCCAAGCTATACATATACCTTATATTGCCTTGCACATATTCCGTGTTATTACCTAATTTTGTCAGCCATTCCGGACATCACATTGCACTGTAGTATGTGGAGATAGTACTATTTATGTGAAACTATAGGTAAACTGTAAACATTTGTCAGTAGGCAATAGGATAAAGACTTCCGGCTCCTCGGGCTGGTGCGAATATTTCAATGTCCGTATGTGCCAAACCGTTGGTTTGTGACACACCATTACGCGTCTCTCGCTCCCTGTGCTCGCTCGAAAGCTATAGCCTAACCTACAACCAATCCATCTTGCGTTCATTATTCGATATGGTGACGACATATTTCGAATTTGCGAACGTGTCTGATCGGTTGTGAGGTTGGACTAGATTTTTGCGAGCGAGCGGAGCGAGAGAGTAACGATCACAATTTCCAAGCTATACATATACCTTATATTACCTTGCATATATTTCGTGTTATTACCTAATTTTGTCAGCCATTTCTGACATCACATTGCACTGTACTATGAGGAAATAGTACTATTTATGTGAAACTAGTCATAAACTGTAAACATTTGTCAGTAGGCAATAGGATAAGGACTTCCGGCTCCTCGGGCTGGTCCGAATATTTCAATGTCCCCATGTGCCAAACCGTTGGATTGTGACACAACTTTCCCCGTCCCTCGCTCGCCGTGCTCGCTCGAAAACTATAGCATAACCTAAAACCAATCCATCTTGCGTTCAATATTCGATATGGTGGCGACATATTTCGAATATGCGAACGTGTCGGATCGGTTGTGAGGTTGGACTAGATTTTTACGAGCGAGCGGAGCGAGCGAGCAACGGTCACAATTTCCAAGCTATACAAATACCTTATATTGCCTTGCACATATTTCGTGTTAGTACCTAATTTTGTCAGCCATTTCGGACATCACATTGCACTGTAGTATGTGGAAATAGTACTATTTATGTGAAAATATGGGTAAACTGTAAACATTTGTCAGTAGGCAATAGGATAAAGACTTCCGGCTCCTCGGGCTGGTGCGAATATTTCAATGTCCGTATGTGCCAAACCGTTGGTTTGTGACACACATTTACGCCTCTCTCGCTCGCTGCGCTCGCTCGAAAACTATAGCCTAACCTAATACCAATCCATGTTGCGTTCATTATTCGATATGGTGGCGACATATTTCGAATTTGCGAACGTGTCGGATCGGTTGTGAGGTTGGTCTAGATTTTTACGAGCGAGCGGAGCGAGCGAGCCACGATCACAATTTCCCAGTTATACATATACCTTATATTGCCTTGCATATATTTCGTGTTATTACCTAATTTTGTCAGCCATTTCGGACATCTCATTGCACTGTACTATGAGGAAATAGTACTATTTATGTGAAACTATAGGTAAACTGTAAACATTTGTCAGTAGGCAATAGGATAAAGACTTCCGGCTCCTCGGGCTGGTGCGCATATTTCAATATCCGTATGTGCCAAACCGTTGGTTTGTGACACACATTTAAGCGTCTCTCGCTCGCTGTGCTCGCTCGAAAGCTATAGCCTAACCTACAACCAATCCATCTTGAGTTCATTATTCGATATGGTGGCGACATATTTCGAATATGCGAACGTGTCGGATCGGTTGTGAGGTTGGACTAGATTTTTACGAGCGAGAGGAGCGAGCGAGCAACGGTCACAATTTCCAAGCTATACAAATACCTTATATTGCCTTGCACATATTTCGTGTTAGTACCTAATTTTGTCAGCCATTTCGGACATCTCATTGCACTGTACTATGAGGAAATAGTACTATTTATGTGAAACTATAGGTAAACTGTAAACATTTGTCAGTAGGCAATAGGATAAAGACTTCCGGCTCCTCTGGCTGGTGCGAATATTTCAATGTCCGTATGTGCCAAACCGTTGGTTTGTGACACACCATTACGCGTCTCTCGCTCGCTGCGCTCGCACGAAAGCTATAGCCTAACCTACAACCAATCCATCTTGCGTTCATTATTCGATATGGTGGCGACTTATTTCAAATTTGGGAACGTGTCGGATCGGAAGTGAGGATGGACTAAATTTTTACGAGCGAGTGGACTGAGCGTGCAACGATCACAATTTCCAAGCTATACATATACCTTATATTGCCTTGCACATATTCCGTGTTATTACCTAATTTTGTCAGCCATTTCGGACATCACATTGCACTGTAGTATGTGGAGATAGTACTATTTATGTGAAACTATAGGTAAACTGTAAACGTTTGTCAGTAGGCAATAGGATAAAGACTTCCGGCTCCTCGGGCTGGTGCGAATATTTCAATGTCCGTATGTGCCAAACCGTTGGTTTGTGACACACATTTACGCCTCTCTCGCTCGCTGCGCTCGCTCGAAAACTATAGCCTAACCTAATACCAATCCATGTTGCGTTCATTATTCGATATGGTGGCGACATATTTCGAATTTGCGAACGTGTCGGATCGGTTGTGAGGTTGGACTAGACTTTTACGAGCGAGCGGAGCGAGCGAGCAGCGATCACAATTTCCAAGCTATACATATACCTTATATTGCCTTGCATATATTTCGTATTATTACCTAATTTTGTCAGCCATTTCGGACATCACATTGCACTGTAGTATGTGGAAATAGTACTATTTATGTGAAAATATAGGTAAACTGTAAACATTTGTCAGTAGGCAATAGGATAAAGACTTCCGGCTCCTCGGGCTGGTGCGAATATTTCAATGTCCGTATGTGCCAAACCGTTGGTTTGTGACACACATTTACGCCTCTCTCGCTCGCTGCGCTCGCTCGAAAACTATAGCCTAACCTAATACCAATCCATGTTGCGTTCATTATTCGATATGGTGGCGACATATTTCGAATTTGCGAACGTGTCGGATCGGTTGTGAGGTTGGTCTAGATTTTTACGAGCGAGCGGAGCGAGCGAGCCACGATCACAATTTCCCAGTTATACATATACCTTATATTGCCTTGCATATATTTCGAGTTATAACCTAATTTTGTCAGCCATTTCTGACATCACATTGCACTTTACTATGTGGAAATAGTACTATTTATGTGAAACTATTCATAAACTGTAAACATTTGTCAGTAGGCAATTCGATAAAGACAACTGGCTCCTCGGGCTGGTGCGAATATATCAATGTCCGTATGTGCCAAACCGTTGCTTTGTGACACACCTTTACGCGTCTCTCGCTCGCTGCGCTCGCTCGAAAGCTATAGCCTAACCTAAAACCAATCCATCTTGCGTTCATTATTCGATATGGTGACGACATATTTCGAATTTGCGAACGTGTCTGATCGGTTGTGAGGTTGGACTAGATTTTTGCGAGCGAGCGGAGCGAGAGAGTAACGATCACAATTTCCAAGCTATACATATACCTTATATTACCTTGCATATATTTCGTGTTATTACCTAATTTTGTCAGCCATTTCTGACATCACATTGCACTGTACTATGAGGAAATAGTACTATTTATGTGAAACTAGTCATAAACTGTAAACATTTGTCAGTAGGCAATAGGATAAGGACTTCCGGCTCCTCGGGCTGGTCCGAATATTTCAATGTCCCCATGTGCCAAACCGTTGGATTGTGACACAACTTTCCCCGTCCCTCGCTCGCCGTGCTCGCTCGAAAACTATAGCCTACCTACAACCAATACAGCTTGCGTTCATTATTCGATATGGTGGCGACTTATTTCAAATTTGGGAACGTGTCGGATCTGATGTGAGGATGGGCTAAATTTTTACGAGCGAGCGGGACTGAGCGAGCAACGATCACAATTTCCAAGCTATACACATACCTTGTATTGCCTTGCATATATTTCGTGCTATTACCTAATTTTGTCAGCTATTTCGGACATCACATTGCACTGTACTATGAGGAAATTGTACTTTTTATGTGAAACTATAGGTAAACTGTAAACATTTGTGAATAGGCAATAGGATAAAGACTTCCGGCTCCTCGGGCTGGTGCGAATATTTCAATGTCCGTATGTGCCAAACCGTTGGTTTGTGACACACATTTACGCCTCTCTCGCTCGCTGCGCTCGCTCGAAAACTATAGCCTAACCTAATACCAATCCATGTTGCGTTCATTATTCGATATGGTGGCGACATATTTCGAATATGCGAACGTGTCGGATCGGTTGTGAGGTTGGACTAGATTTTTACGAGCGAGCGGAGCGAGCGAGCAGCGATCACAATTTCCAAGCTATACATATACCTTATATTGCCTTGCATATATTTCGTGTTATTACCAAATTTTGTCAGCCATTTCGGACATCTCATTGCACTGTACTATGAGGAAATAGTACTATTTATGTGAAACTATAGGTAAACTGTAAACATTTGTCAGTAGGCAATAGGATAAAGACTTCCGGCTCCTCGGGCTGGTGCGCATATTTCAATATCCGTATGTGCCAAACCGTTGGTTTGTGACACGCATTTAAGCGTCTCTCGCTCGCTGTGCTCGCTCGAAAGCTATAGCCTAACCTACAACCAATCCATCTTGAGTTCATTATTCGATATGGGTGGCGACATATTTCGAATATGCGAACGTGTCGGATCGGTTGTGAGGTTGGACTAGATTTTTACGAGCGAGAGGAGCGAGCGAGCAACGGTCACAATTTCCAAGCTATACAAATACCTTATATTGCCTTGCACATATTTCGTGTTAGTACCTAATTTTGTCAGCCATTTCGGACATCTCATTGCACTGTACTATGAGGAAATAGTACTATTTATGTGAAACTATAGGTAAACTGTAAACATTTGTCAGTAGGCAATAGGATAAAGACTTCCGGCTCCTCGGGCTGGTGCGAATATTTCAATGTCCGTATGTGCCAAACCGTTGGTTTGTGACACACATTTACGCCTCTCTCGCTCGCTGCGCTCGCTCGAAAACTATAGCCTAACCTAATACCAATCCATGTTGCGTTCATTATTCGATATGGTGGCGACATATTTCGAATTTGCGAACGTGTCGGATCGGTTGTGAGGTTGGACTAGACTTTTACGAGCGAGCGGAGCGAGCGAGCAGCGATCACAATTTCCAAGCTATACATATACCTTATATTGCCTTGCATATATTTCGTATTATTACCTAATTTTGTCAGCCATTTCGGACATCACATTGCACTGTAGTATGTGGAAATAGTACTATTTATGTGAAAATATAGGTAAGCTGTAAACATTTGTCAGTAGGCAATAGGATAAAGACTTCCGGCTCCTCGGGCTGGTGCGAATATTTCAATGTCCGTATGTGCCAAACCGTTGGTTTGTGACACACATTTACGCCTCTCTCGCTCGCTGCGCTCGCTCGAAAACTATAGCCTAACCTAATACCAATCCATGTTGCGTTCATTATTCGATATGGTGGCGACATATTTCGAATTTGCGAACGTGTCGGATCGGTTGTGAGGTTGGTCTAGATTTTTACGAGCGAGCGGAGCGAGCGAGCCACGATCACAATTTCCCAGTTATACATATACCTTATATTGCCTTGCATATATTTCGAGTTATAACCTAATTTTGTCAGCCATTTCTGACATCACATTGCACTTTACTATGTGGAAATAGTACTATTTATGTGAAACTATTCATAAACTGTAAACATTTGTCAGTAGGCAATAGGATAAGGACTTCCGGCTCCTCGGGCTGGTCCGAATATTTCAATGTCCCCATGTGCCAAACCGTTGGATTGTGACACAACTTTCCCCGTCCCTCGCTCGCCGTGCTCGCTCGAAAACTATAGCCTACCTAAAACCAATACAGCTTGCGTTCATTATTCGATATGGTGGCGACTTATTTCAAATTTGGGAACGTGTCGGATCGGAAGTGAGGATGGACTAAATTTTTACGAGCGAGTGGACTGAGCGTGCAACGATCACAATTTCCAAGCTATACATATACCTTATATTGCCATGCACATATTCCGTGTTATTACCTAATTTTGTCAGCCATTCCGGACATCACATTGCACTGTAGTATGTGGAGATAGTACTATTTATGTGAAACTATAGGTAAACTGTAAACATTTGTCAGTAGGCAATAGGATAAAGACTTCCGGCTCCTCGGGCTGGTGCGAATATTTCAATGTCCGTATGTGCCAAACCGTTGATTTGTGACACACCATTACGCGTCTCTCGCTCGCTGTGCTCGCTCGAAAGCTATAGCCTAACCTACAACCAATCCATCTTGAGTTCATTATTCGACATGGTGGCGACATATTTCGAATTTGCGTCCGTGTCGGATCGGTTGTGAGGTTGGACTAGATTTTTACGAGCGAGCGGAGCGAGCGAGCCACGGTCACAATTTCCAAGCTATACATATACCTTATATTGCCTTGCATATATTTCGTGTTAGTACCTAATTTTGTCAGCCATTTCGGACATCACATTGCACTGTACTATGAGGAAATAATACTATTTATGTGAAACTATAGGTAAACTGTAAACATTTGTCAATAGGCAATAGGATAAAGACTTCCGGCTCCTCGGGCTGGTGCACATATTTCAATATCCGTATGTGCCACACCGTTGGTTAGTGACACACATTTACGCGTCTCTCGCTCGCTGCGCTCGCTCGAAAACTATAGCCTAACCTAATACCAATCCATGTTGCGTTCATAATTCGATATGGTGGCGACATATTTCGAATTTGCGAACGTGTCGGATCGGTTGTGAGGTTGGACTAGAATTTTACGAGCGAGCGGAGCGAGCGAGCAGCGATCACAATTTCCAAGCCATACGTATACCTTATATTGCCTTGCATGTATTTCGTGATATTACCTAATTTTGTCAGCCATTTCGGACATCACATTGCACAGTAGTATGTGGAAATAGTACTATTTATGTGAAACTATAGGCAAACTGTAAACATTTGTCAGTAGGCAATAGGATAAAGACTTCGGGCTCCTCGGTCTGGTGCGAATATTTCAATGTCCGTATGTGCCAAACCGTTGGTTTGTGACACACCATTACGCGTCTCTCGCTCGCTGCGCTCGCTCGAAATCTATAGCCTAACCTACAACCAATCCATCTTGAGTTCATTATTCGATATGGTGGCGACATATTTCGAATTTACGACCGTGTCGGATCGGTTGTGAGGTTGGACTAGATTTTTACGAGCGAGCGGAGCGAGCGAGCCACGGTCACAATTTCCAAGCTATACATATACCTTATATTGCCTTGCATATATTTCGTGTTATTACCTAATTTTGTCAGCCATTTCGGACATCGCATTGCACTGTAGTATGTGGAAATAGTACTATTTATGTGAAACTATAGGTAAACTGTAAACATTTGTCAATAGGCAATAGGATAAAGACTTCCGGCTCCACGGGCTGGTGCGCATATTTCAATATCCGTATGTGCCAAACCGTTGGTTTGTGACACACATTTACACGTCTCTCGCTCGCTTCGCTCGCTCGAAAACTATAGCCTAACCTAATACCAATCCATCTTGCGTTCATTATTCGATATGGTGGCGACATATTTCGAATTTGCGAACGTGTCGGATCGGTTGTGAGGTTGGACTAGATTTTGACGAGCGAGAGGAGCGAGCGAGCAACGGTCACAATTTCCAAGCTGTACATATACCTTATATTGCCTTGCATGTATTTCGTGTTAGTACCTAATTTTGTCAGCCATTTCGGACATCACATTGCACTGTAGTATGTGGAGATAGTACTATTTATGTGAAACTATAGGTAAACTGTAAACATTTGTCAGTAGGCAATAGGATAAAGACTTCCGGCTCCTCGGGCTGGTGCGCATATTTCAATATCCGTATGTGCCAAACCGTTGGTTTGTGACACACATTTACGCGTCTCTCGCTCGCATCGCTCGCTCGAAAACTATAGCCTAACCTAATACCAATCCATCTTGCGTTCATTATTCGATATGGTGGCGACATATTTCGAATTTGCGAACGTGTCGGATCGGTTGTGAGGTTGGACTAGATTTTTACGAGCGAGAGGAGCGAGCGAGCAACGGTCACAATTTCCAAGCTGTACATATACCTTATATTGCCTTGCATGTATTTCGTGTTAGTACCTAATTTTGTCAGCCATTTCGGACATCACATTGCACTGTAGTATGTGGAAATAGTACTATTTATGTGAAACTATTGGTAAACTGTATACATTTGTCAGTGGGCAATAGGATAAAGACTTCCGGCTCCTCGGGCTGGTGCGAATATTTCAATGTCCCCACGTGCCAAACCGTTGGATTGTGACACAACCTTCCCCGTCCCTCGCTCGCCGTGCTCGCTCGAAAACTATAGCCTAACCTAAAACCAATCCATCTTGCGTTCATTATTCGATACGGCGGCGACATATTTCGAATTTGCGAACGTGTCGGATCGGTTGTGAGGTTGGACTAGATTTTTACGAGCGAGAGGAGCGAGCGAGCAACGGTCACAATTTCCAAGCTATACAAATACCTTATATTGCCTTGCACATATTTCGTGTTAGTACCTAATTTTGTCAGCCATTTCGGACATCACATTGCACTGTACTATGAGGAAATAGTACTATTTATGTGAAACTATAGGTAAACTGTAAACGTTTGTCAGTAGGCAATAGGATAGAGACTTCCGGCTCCTCGGGCTGGTGCGAATATTTCAATGTCCGTATGTGCCAAACCGTTGGTTTGTGACACACCATTACGCGTCTCTCGCTCGCTGTGCTCGCTCGAAAGCTATAGCCTAACCTACAACCAATCCATCTTGAGTTCATTATTCGACATGGTGGCGACATATTTCGAATTTGCGTCCGTGTCGGATCGGTTGTGAGGTTGGACTAGATTTTTACGAGCGAGCGGAGCGAGCGAGCCACGGTCACAATTTCCAAGCTATACATATACCTTATATTGCCTTGCATATATTTCGTGTTAGTACCTAATTTTGTCAGCCATTTCGGACATCACATTGCACTGTACTATGAGGAAATAATACTATTTATGTGAAACTATAGGTAAACTGTAAACATTTGTCAATAGGCAATAGGATAAAGACTTCCGGCTCCTCGGGCTGGTGCACATATTTCAATATCCGTATGTGCCACACCGTTGGTTAGTGACACACATTTACGCGTCTCTCGCTCGCTGCGCTCGCTCGAAAACTATAGCCTAACCTAATACCAATCCATGTTGCGTTCATAATTCGATATGGTGGCGACATATTTCGAATTTGCGAACGTGTCGGATCGGTTGTGAGGTTGGACTAGAATTTTACGAGCGAGCGGAGCGAGCGAGCAGCGATCACAATTTCCAAGCCATACGTATACCTTATATTGCCTTGCATGTATTTCGTGATATTACCTAATTTTGTCAGCCATTTCGGACATCACATTGCACAGTAGTATGTGGAAATAGTACTATTTATGTGAAACTATAGGCAAACTGTAAACATTTGTCAGTAGGCAATAGGATAAAGACTTCGGGCTCCTCGGTCTGGTGCGAATATTTCAATGTCCGTATGTGCCAAACCGTTGGTTTGTGACACACCATTACGCGTCTCTCGCTCGCTGCGCTCGCTCGAAATCTATAGCCTAACCTACAACCAATCCATCTTGAGTTCATTATTCGATATGGTGGCGACATATTTCGAATTTACGACCGTGTCGGATCGGTTGTGAGGTTGGACTAGATTTTTACGAGCGAGCGGAGCGAGCGAGCCACGGTCACAATTTCCAAGCTATACATATACCTTATATTGCCTTGCATATATTTCGTGTTATTACCTAATTTTGTCAGCCATTTCGGACATCGCATTGCACTGTAGTATGTGGAAATAGTACTATTTATGTGAAACTATAGGTAAACTGTAAACATTTGTCAATAGGCAATAGGATAAAGACTTCCGGCTCCACGGGCTGGTGCGCATATTTCAATATCCGTATGTGCCAAACCGTTGGTTTGTGACACACATTTACACGTCTCTCGCTCGCTTCGCTCGCTCGAAAACTATAGCCTAACCTAATACCAATCCATCTTGCGTTCATTATTCGATATGGTGGCGACATATTTCGAATTTGCGAACGTGTCGGATCGGTTGTGAGGTTGGACTAGATTTTGACGAGCGAGAGGAGCGAGCGAGCAACGGTCACAATTTCCAAGCTGTACATATACCTTATATTGCCTTGCATGTATTTCGTGTTAGTACCTAATTTTGTCAGCCATTTCGGACATCACATTGCACTGTAGTATGTGGAGATAGTACTATTTATGTGAAACTATAGGTAAACTGTAAACATTTGTCAGTAGGCAATAGGATAAAGACTTCCGGCTCCTCGGGCTGGTGCGCATATTTCAATATCCGTATGTGCCAAACCGTTGGTTTGTGACACACATTTACGCGTCTCTCGCTCGCATCGCTCGCTCGAAAACTATAGCCTAACCTAATACCAATCCATCTTGCGTTCATTATTCGATATGGTGGCGACATATTTCGAATTTGCGAACGTGTCGGATCGGTTGTGAGGTTGGACTAGATTTTTACGAGCGAGAGGAGCGAGCGAGCAACGGTCACAATTTCCAAGCTGTACATATACCTTATATTGCCTTGCATGTATTTCGTGTTAGTACCTAATTTTGTCAGCCATTTCGGACATCACATTGCACTGTAGTATGTGGAAATAGTACTATTTATGTGAAACTATTGGTAAACTGTATACATTTGTCAGTGGGCAATAGGATAAAGACTTCCGGCTCCTCGGGCTGGTGCGAATATTTCAATGTCCCCACGTGCCAAACCGTTGGATTGTGACACAACCTTCCCCGTCCCTCGCTCGCCGTGCTCGCTCGAAAACTATAGCCTAACCTAAAACCAATCCATCTTGCGTTCATTATTCGATACGGCGGCGACATATTTCGAATTTGCGAACGTGTCGGATCGGTTGTGAGGTTGGACTAGATTTTTACGAGCGAGAGGAGCGAGCGAGCAACGGTCACAATTTCCAAGCTATACAAATACCTTATATTGCCTTGCACATATTTCGTGTTAGTACCTAATTTTGTCAGCCATTTCGGACATCACATTGCACTGTACTATGAGGAAATAGTACTATTTATGTGAAACTATAGGTAAACTGTAAACGTTTGTCAGTAGGCAATAGGATAGAGACTTCCGGCTCCTCGGGCTGGTGCGAATATTTCAATGTCCGTATGTGCCAAACCGTTGGTTTGTGACACACATTTACGCGTCTCTCGCTCGCTGCGCTCGCTCGAAAACTATAGCCTAACCTAATACCAATCCATGTTGCGTTCATTATTCGATATGGTGGCGACATATTTCGAATTTGCGAACGTGTCGGATCGGTTGTGAGGTTGGACTAGATTTTTACGAGCGAGAGGAGCGAGCGAGCAACGGTCACAATTTCCAAGCTGTACATATACCTTATATTGCCTTGCATATATTTCGTGTTATTAACTAATTTTGTCAGCCATTTCGGACATCGCATTGCACAGTAGTATGTGGAAATAGTACTATTTATGTGAAACTATAGGCAAACTGTAAACATTTGTCAGTAGGTAATAGGATAAAGACTTCGGGCTCCTCGGGCTGGTGCGAATATTTCAATGTCCGTATGTGCCAAACCGTTGGTTTGTGACACACCATTACGCGTCTCTCGCTCGCTGCGCTCGCTCGAAATCTATAGCCTAACCTACAACCAATCCATCTTGAGTTCATTATTCGATATGGTGGCGACATATTTCGAATTTACGACCGTGTCGGATCGGTTGTGAGGTTGGACTAGATTTTTACGAGCGAGCGGAGCGAGCGAGCCACGGTCACAATTTCGGAGCTGTACATATACCTCATATTGCCTTGCATGTATTTCGTGTTAGTACCTAATTTTGTCAGCCATTTCGGACATCACATTGTACTGTACTATGAGGAAATAGTACTATTTATGTGAAACTATAGGTAAATTGTAAACATTTGTCAATAGGCAATAGGATAAAGGCTTCCGGCTCCTCGGGCTGGTGCACATATTTCAATATGCGTATGTGCCAAACCGTTGGTTTGTGACCCCCCTGTACGCGTCTCTCGCTCGCTGCGCTCGCTTGAAAGCTATAGCCTAACCTAAAACCAATCCATCTTGCGTTCATTATTCGATATGGTGGCGACTTATTTCAAATTTGGGAACGTGTCGGATCGGATGTGAGGATGGACTAAATTTTTACGAGCGAGTGGACTGAGCGTGCAACGATCACAATTTCCAAGCTATACATATACCTTATATTGCCTTGCACATATTTCGTGTTAGTACCTAATTTTGTCAGCCATTTCGGACATCACATTGCACTGTACTATGAGGAAATAGTACTATTTATGTGAAACTATAGGTAAACTGTAAACATTTGTCAGTAGGCAATAGGACAAAGACTTCCGGCTCCTCGGGCTGGTGCGAATATTTCAATGTCCGTATGTGCCAAACTGTTGGTTTGTGACATACCATTACGCGTCTCTCGCTCGCTGCGCTCGCTCGGAAGCTATAGCCCAACCTACAACCAATACATCTTGAGTTCATTATTCGATATGGTGGCGACATATTTCGAATTTGCGAACGTGTCGGATCGGTTGTGATGTTGGACTAGATTTTTACGAGCGAGCGAGCAGCGATCACAATTTCCAAGCCATACGTATACCTTATATTGCCTTGCATGTATTTCGTGTTATTACCTAATTTTGTCAGCCATTTCGGACATCACATTGCACTGTAGTATGTGGAAATAGTACTATTTATGTGAAACTATTGGTAAACTGTATACATTTGTCAGTGGGCAATAGGATAAAGACTTCCGGCTCCTCGGGCTGGTACGAATATTTCAATGTCCCCATGTGCCAAACCGTTGGATTGTGACACAACTTTCCCCGTCCCTCGCTCGCCGCTCTCGCTCGAAAACTATAGCCTAACCTAAAACCAATCCATCTTGCGTTCATTATTCGATACGGCGGCGACATATTTCGAATTTGCGAACGTGTCGGATCGGTTGTGAGGTTGGACTAGATTTTTACGAGCGAGCGGAGCGAGCGAGCAACGGTCACAATTTCCAAGCTATACAAATACCTTATATTGCCTTGCACATATTTCGTGTTAGTACCTAATTTTGTCAGCCATTTCGGACATCACATTGCACTGTACTATGAGGAAATAGTACTATTTATGTGCAACTATTGGAAAACTGTATACATTTGTCAGTGGGCAATAGGATAAAGACTTCCGGCTCCTCGGGCTGGTGCACATATTTCAATATCCGTATGTGCCTAACCGTTGGTTTGTGACACACATTTACGCGTCTCTCGCTCGCTGCGCTCGCTCGAAAACTATAGCCTAACCTAATACCAATCCATGTTGCGTTCATTATTCGATATGGTGGCGACATATTTCGAATTTGCGAACGTGTCTGATCGGTTGTGAGGTTGGACTAGATTTTTACTAACGAGAGGAGCGAGCGAGCAACGGTCACAATTTCCGAGCTGTACATATACCTTATATTGCCTTGCATGTATTTCGTGTTAGTACCTACTTTTGTCAGCCATTTCGGACATCACATTGCACTGTACTATGAGGAAATAGTACTATTTATGTGAAACTATAGGTAAACTGTAAACATTTGTCAATAGGCAATAGGATAAAGGCTTCCGGCTCCTCGGGCTGGTGCACATATTTCAATATGCGTATGTGCCAAACCGTTGGCTTGTGACCCCCCTGTACGCGTCTCTCGCTCGCTGCGCTCGCTTGAAAGCTATAGCCTAACCTAAAACCAATCCATCTTGCGTTCATTATTCGATATGGTGGCGACTTATTTCAAATTTGGGAACGTGTCGGATCGGATGTGAGGATGGACTAAATTTTTACGAGCGAGTGGACTGAGCGTGCAACGATCACAATTTCCAAGCTATACATATACCTTATATTGCCTTGCACATATTTCGTGTTAGTACCTAATTTTGTCAGCCATTTCGGACATCACATTGCACTGTACTATGAGGAAATAGTACTATTTATGTGAAACTATAGGTAAACTGTAAACATTTGTCAGTAGGCAATAG
The DNA here is from genome assembly GCF_024516045.1 of Bombus affinis. Lineage (NCBI taxonomy): Eukaryota > Metazoa > Arthropoda > Insecta > Hymenoptera > Apidae > Bombus > Bombus affinis. The sequence goes on along the minus strand of NW_026109006.1, from coordinate 32,991 downwards.
GACAAAGACTTCCGGCTCCTCGGGCTGGTGCGAATATTTCAATGTCCGTATGTGCCAAACTGTTGGTTTGTGACATACCATTACGCGTCTCTCGCTCGCTGCGCTCGCTCGAAAGCTATAGCCCAACCTACAACCAATCCATCTTGAGTTCATTATTCGATATGGTGGCGACAAATTTCGAATTTGCGAACGTGTCGGATCGGTTGTGAGGTTGGACTAGATTTTTACGAGCGAGCAGAGCGAGCGAGCAACGGTCACAATTTCCAAGCTGTACATATACCTTATATTGCCTTGCACATATTTCGTGTTAGTACCTAATTTTGTCAGCCATTTCGGACATCACATTGCACTGTGCTATGAGGAAATAGCACTATTTATGTGAAACTATAGGTAAACTGTAAACATTTGTCAGTAGGCAATAGGATAAAGACTTCCGGCTCCTCGGGCTGGTGCGAATATTTCAATGTCCGTATGTGCCATACCGTTGGTTTGTGACACACCATTACGCGTCTCTCGCTCGCTGCGCTCTCTCGAAATCTATAGCCTAACCTACAACCAATCCATCTTGCGTTCATTCTTCGATATGGTGGCGACATATTTCGAATTTGCGAACGTGTCGGATCGGTTGTGAGGTTGGACTAGATTTTTACGAGCGAGCGAAGCGAGCGAGCCACGGTCACAATTTCCAAGCTATACATATACCTTCTATTGCCTTGCATGTATTTCGTGTTATTACCTAATTTTGTCAGCCATTTCGGATATCACATTGCACTGTAGTATGTGGAAATAGTACTATTTATGTGAAACTATAGGTAAACTGTAAACATTTGTCAGTAGGCAATAGGATAAAGACTTCCGGCTCCTCGGGCTGGTGCGAATATTTCAATGTCCGTATGTGCCAAACCGTTGGTTTGTGACACACATTTACGCCTCTCTCGCTCGCTGCGCTCGCTCGAAAACTATAGCCTAACCTAATACCAATCCATGTTGCGTTCATTATTCGATATGGTGGCGACATATTTCGAATATGCGAACGTGTCGGATCGGTTGTGAGGTTGGACTAGATTTTTACGAGCGAGCGGAGCGAGCGAGCAGCGATCACAATTTCCAAGCTATACATATACCTTATATTGCCTTGCATATATTTCGTGTTATTACCTAATTTTGTCAGCCATTTCGGACATCTCATTGCACTGTACTATGAGGAAATAGTACTATTTATGTGAAACTATAGGTAAACTGTAAACATTTGTCAGTAGGCAATAGGATAAAGACTTCCGGCTCCTCGGGCTGGTGCGCATATTTCAATATCCGTATGTGCCAAACCGTTGGTTTGTGACACACCTTTACGCGTCTCTCGCTCGCTGCGCTCGCTCGAAAGCTATAGCCCAACCTACAATCAATCCATCTTGAGTTCATTATTCGATATGGTGGCGACATATTTCGAATTTGCGAACGTGTCGGATCGGTTGTGAGGTTGGACTAGATTTTTACGAGCGAGCAGAGCGAGCGAGCAACGGTCACAATTTCCAAGCTGTACATATACCTTATATTGCCTTGCACATATTTCGTGTTAGTACCTAATTTTGTCAGCCATTTCGGACATCACATTGCACTGTACTATGAGGAAATAGCACTATTTATGTGAAACTATAGGTAAACTGTAAACATTTGACAGTAGGCAATAGGATAAAGACTTCCGGCTCCCCGGGCTGGTGCGAATATTTCAATGTCCGTATGTGCCACACCGTTGGTTTGTGACACACCATTACGCGTCTCTCGCTCGCTGCGCTCTCTCGAAAGCTATAGCCTAACCTACAACCAATCCATCTTGCGTTCATTATTCGATATGGTGGCGACATATTTCGAATTTGCGAACGTGTCGGATCGGTTGTGAGGTTGGACTAGATTTTTACGAGCGAGCGGAGCGAGCGAGCCACGGTCACAATTTCCAAGCTATACATATACCTTATATTGCCTTGCATGTATTTCGTGTTATTACCTAATTTTGTCAGCCATTTCGGATATCACATTGCACTGTAGTATGTGGAAATAGTACTATTTATGTGAAACTATAGGTAAACTGTAAACATTTGTCAGTAGGCAATAGGATAAAGACTTCCGGCTCCTCGGGCTGGTGCGAATATTTCAATGTCCGTATGAGCCAAACCGTTGGTTTGTGACACACATTTACGCCTCTCTCGCTCGCTGCGCTCGCTCGAAAACTATAGCCTAACCTAATACCAATCCATGTTGCGTTCATTATTCGATATGGTGGCGACATATTTCGAATATGCGAACGTGTCGGATCGGTTGTGAGGTTGGACTAGATTTTTACGAGCGAGCGGAGCGAGCGAGCAGCGATCACAATTTCCAAGCTATACATATACCTTATATTGCCTTGCATATATTTCGTGTTATTACCTAATTTTGTCAGCCATTTCGGACATCTCATTGCACTGTACTATGAGGAAATAGTACTATTTATGTGAAACGATAGGTAAACTGTAAACATTTGTCAGTAGGCAATAGGATAAAGACTTCCGGCTCCTCGGGCTGGTGCGCATATTTCAATATCCGTATTGCCAAACCGTTGGATTGTGACACACATTTACGCGTCTCTCGCTCGCTGCGCTCGCTCGAAAACTATAGCCTAACCTAATACCAATCCATGTTGCGTTCATTATTCGATATGGTGGCGACATATTTCGAATTTGCGAACGTGTCTGATCGGTTGTCAGGTTGTACTAGATTTTTACGAGCGAGCGGAGCGAGCGAGCAGCGATCACAATTTCCAAGCCATACGTATACCTTATATTGCCTTGCATGTATTTCGTGTTATTACCTAATTTTGTCAGCCATTTCGGACATCACATTGCACTGAAGTATGTGGAAATAGTACTATTTATGTGAAACTATTGGAAAACTGTATACATTTGTCAGTGGGCAATAGGATAAAGACTTCCGGCTCCTCGGGCTGGTGCGAATATTTCAATGTCCCCATGTGCCAAACCGTTGGATTGTGACACAACTTTCCCCGTCCCTCGCTCGCCGTGCTCGCTCGAAAACTATAGCATAACCTAAAACCAATCCATCTTGCGTTCATTATTCGATATGGTGGCGACATATTTCGAATATGCGAACGTGTCGGATCGGTTGTGAGGTTGGACTAGATTTTTACGAGCGAGAGGAGCGAGCGAGCAACGGTCACAATTTCCAAGCTATACAAATACCTTATATTGCCTTGCACATATTTCGTGTTAGTACCTAATTTTGTCAGCCATTTCGGACATCTCATTGCCCTGTACTATGAGGAAATAGTACTATTTATGTGAAACTATAGGTAAACTGTAAACATTTGTCAGTAGGCAATAGGATAAAGACTTCCGGCTCCTCGGGCTGGTGCGAATATTTCAATGTCCGTATGTGCCAAACCGTTGGTTTGTGACACACCATTACGCGTCTCTCGCTCGCTGCGCTCGCACGAAAGCTATAGCCTAACCTACAACCAATCCATCTTGCGTTCATTATTCGATATGGTGGCGACTTATTTCAAATTTGGGAACGTGTCGGATCGGAAGTGAGGATGGACTAAATTTTTACGAGCGAGTGGACTGAGCGTGCAACGATCACAATTTCCAAGCTATACATATACCTTATATTGCCTTGCACATATTCCGTGTTATTACCTAATTTTGTCAGCCATTCCGGACATCACATTGCACTGTAGTATGTGGAGATAGTACTATTTATGTGAAACTATAGGTAAACTGTAAACATTTGTCAGTAGGCAATAGGATAAAGACTTCCGGCTCCTCGGGCTGGTGCGAATATTTCAATGTCCGTATGTGCCAAACCGTTGGTTTGTGACACACCATTACGCGTCTCTCGCTCGCTGTGCTCGCTCGAAAGCTATAGCCTAACCTACAACCAATCCATCTTGAGTTCATTATTCGACATGGTGGCGACATATTTCGAATTTGCGACCGTGCCGGATCGGTTGTGAGGTTGGACTAGATTTTTACGAGCGAGCGGAGCGAGCGAGCAACGGTCACAATTTCCAAGCTATACATATACCTTATATTGCCTTGCATATATTTCGTGTTAGTACCTAATTTTGTCAGCCATTTCGGACATCACATTGCACTGTACTATGAGGAAATAATACTATTTATGTGAAACTATAGGTAAACTGTAAACATTTGTCAATAGGCAATAGGATAAAGACTTCCGGCTCCTCGGGCTGGTGCACATATTTCAATATCCGTATGTGCCACACCGTTGGTTAGTGACACACATTTACGCGTCTCTCGCTCGCTGCGCTCGCTCGAAAACTATAGCCTAACCTAATACCAATCCATGTTGCGTTCATAATTCGATATGGTGGCGACATATTTCGAATTTGCGAACGTGTCGGATCGGTTGTGAGGTTGGACTAGATTTTTACGAGCGAGCGGAGCGAGCGAGCTGCGATCACAATTTCCAAGCTATACATATACCTTATATTGCCTTGCATATATTTCGTGTTATTACCTAATTTTGTCAGCCATTTCGGACATCTCATTGCACTGTACTATGAGGAAATAGTACTATTTATGTGAAACTATAGGTAAACTGTAAACATTTGTCAGTAGGCAATAGGATAAAGACTTCCGGCTCCTCGGGCTGGTGCGCATATTTCAATATCCGTATGTGCCAAACCGTTGGTTTGTGACACACATTTAAGCGTCTCTCGCTCGCTTCGCTCGCTCGAAAACTATAGCCTAACCTAATACCAATCCATGTTGCGTTCATTATTCGATATGGTGGCGACATATTTCGAATTTGCGAACGTGTCTGATCGGTTGTGAGGTTGTACTAGATTTTTACGAGCGAGCGGAGCGAGCGAGCAGCGATCACAATTTCCAAGCCATACGTATACCTTATATTGCCTTGCATGTATTTCGTGTTATTACCTAATTTTGTCAGCCATTTCGGACATCACATTGCACTGAAGTATGTGGAAATAGTACTATTTATGTGAAACTATTGGAAAACTGTATACATTTGTCAGTGGGCAATAGGATAAAGACTTCCGGCTCCTCGGGCTGGTGCGAATATTTCAATGTCCCCATGTGCCAAACCGTTGGATTGTGACACAACTTTCCCTGTCCCTCGCTCGCCGTGCTCGCTCGAAAACTATAGCATAACCTAAAACCAATCCATCTTGCGTTCATTATTCGATATGGTGGCGACATATTTCGAATATGCGAACGTGTCGGATCGGTTGTGAGGTTGGACTAGATTTTTACGAGCGAGAGGAGCGAGCGAGCAACGGTCACAATTTCCAAGCTATACAAATACCTTATATTGCCTTGCACATATTTCGTGTTAGTACCTAATTTTGTCAGCCATTTCGGACATCTCATTGCACTGTACTATGAGGAAATAGTACTATTTATGTGAAACTATAGGTAAACTGTAAACATTTGTCAGTAGGCAATAGGATAAAGACTTCCGGCTCCTCGGGCTGGTGCGAATATTTCAATGTCCGTATGTGCCAAACCGTTGGTTTGTGACACACCATTACGCGTCTCTCGCTCGCTGCGCTCGCACGAAAGCTATAGCCTAACCTACAACCAATCCATCTTGCGTTCATTATTCGATATGGTGGCGACTTATTTCAAATTTGGGAACGTGTCGGATCGGAAGTGAGGATGGACTAAATTTTTACGAGCGAGTGGACTGAGCGTGCAACGATCACAATTTCCAAGCTATACATATACCTTATATTGCCTTGCACATATTCCGTGTTATTACCTAATTTTGTCAGCCATTCCGGACATCACATTGCACTGTAGTATGTGGAGATAGTACTATTTATGTGAAACTATAGGTAAACTGTAAACATTTGTCAGTAGGCAATAGGATAAAGACTTCCGACTCCTCGGGCTGGTGCGAATATTTCAATGTCCGTATGTGCCAAACCGTTGGTTTGTGACACACCATTACGCGTCTCTCGCTCGCTGTGCTCGCTCGAAAGCTATAGCCTAACCTACAACCAATCCATCTTGAGTTCATTATTCGACATGGTGGCGACATATTTCGAATTTGCGACCGTGCCGGATCGGTTGTGAGGTTGGACTAGATTTTTACGAGCGAGCGGAGCGAGCGAGCCACGGTCACAATTTCCAAGCTATACATATACCTTATATTGCCTTGCATATATTTCGTGTTAGTACCTAATTTTGTCAGCCATTTCGGACATCACATTGCACTGTACTATGAGGAAATAATACTATTTATGTGAAACTATAGGTAAACTGTAAACATTTGTCAATAGGCAATAGGATAAAGACTTCCGGCTCCTCGGGCTGGTGCACATATTTCAATATCCGTATGTGCCACACCGTTGGTTAGTGACACACATTTACGCGTCTCTCGCTCGCTGCGCTCGCTCGAAAGCTATAGCCTAACCTAATACCAATCCATGTTGCGTTCATAATTCGATATGGTGGCGACATATTTCGAATTTGCGAACGTGTCGGATCGGTTGTGAGGTTGGACTAGATTTTTACGAGCGAGCGGAGCGAGCGAGCAGCGATCACAATTTCCAAGCTATACATATACATTATATTGCCTTGCATATATTTCGTGTTATTACCTAATTTTGTCAGCCATTTCGGACATCTCATTGCACTGTACTATGAGGAAATAGTACTATTTATGTGAAACTATAGGTAAACTGTAAACATTTGTCAGTAGGCAATAGGATAAATACTTCCGGCTCCTCGGGCTGGTGCGCATATTTCAATATCCGTATGTGCCAAACCGTTGGTTTGTGACACACATTTAAGCGTCTCTCGCTCGCTTCGCTCGCTCGAAAACTATAGCCTAACCTAATACCAATCCATCTTGCGTTCATTATTCGATATGGTGGCGACATATTTCGAATTTGCGAACGTGTCGGATCGGTTGTGAGGTTGGACTAGATTTTGACGAGCGAGAGGAGCGAGCGAGCAACGGTCACAATTTCCAAGCTCTACACATACCTTATATTGCCTTGCATGTATTTCGTGTTAGTACCTAATTTTGTCAGCCATTTCGGACATCACATTGCACTGTAGTATGTGGAAATAGTACTATTTATGTGAAACTATAGGTAAACTGTAAACATTTGTCAGTAGGCAATAGGATAAAGACTTCCGGCTCCTCGGGCTGGTGCGAACATTTCAATGTCCGTATGTGCCAAACCGTTGGTTTGTGACACACATTTACGCCTCTCTCGCTCGCTGCGCTCGCTCGAAAACTATAGCCTAACCTAATACCAATCCATGTTGCGTTCATTATTCGATATGGTGGCGACATATTTCGAATATGCGAACGTGTCGGATCGGTTGTGAGGTTGGACTAGATTTTTACGAGCGAGCGGAGCGAGCGAGCAGAGATCACAATTTCCAAGCTATACATATACCTTATATTGCCTCGCATATATTTCGTGTTATTACCTAATTTTGTCAGCCATTTCGGACATCTCATTGCACTGTACTATGAGGAAATAGTACTATTTATGTGAAACTATAGGTAAACTGTAAACATTTGTCAGTAGGCAATAGGATAAAGACTTCCGGCTCCTCGGGCTGGTGCGCATATTTCAATATCCGTATGTGCCAAACCGTTGGTTTGTGACACACATTTAAGCGTCTCTCGCTCGCTTCGCTCGCTCGAAAACTATAGCCTAACCTACAACCAATCCATCTTGAGTTCATTATTCGATATGGTGGCGACATATTTCGAATTTGCGACCGTGTCGGATCGGTTGTGAGGTTGGACTAGATTTTTACGAGCGAGCGGAGCGAGCGAGCCACGGTCACAATTTCCAAGCTATACATATACCTTATATTGCCTTGCATATATTTCGTGTTATTACCTAATTTTGTCAGCCATTTCGGACATCACATTGCACTGTAGTATGTGGAGATAGTACTATTTATGTGAAACTATAGGTAAACTGTAAACATTTGTCAGTAGGCAATAGGATAAAGACTTCCGGCTCCTCGGGCTGGTGCGAACATTTCAATGTCCGTATGTGCCAAACCGTTGGTTTGTGACACACATTTACGCGTCTCTCGCTCGCTGCGCTCGCTCGAAAACTATAGCCTAACCTAATACCAATCCATGTTGCGTTCATAATTCGATATGGTGGCGACATATTTCGAATTTGCGAACGTGTCGGATCGTTTGTGAGGTTGGACTAGAATTTTACGAGCGAGCGGAGCGAGCGAGCAGCGATCACAATTTCCAAGCCATACGTATACCTTATATTGCCTTGCATGTATTTCGTGATATTACCTAATTTTGTCAGCCATTTCGGACATCACATTGCACAGTAGTATGTGGAAATAGTACTATTTATGTGAAACTATAGGTAAACTGTAAACATTTGTCAATAGGCAATAGGATAAAGACTTCCGGCTCCTCGGGCTGGTGCGCATATTTCAATATTCGTATGTGCCAAACCGTTGGTTTGTGACACACATTTACACGTCTCTCGCTCGCTTCGCTCGCTCGAAAACTATAGCCTAACCTAATACCAATCCATCTTGCGTTCATTATTCGATATGGTGGCGACATATTTCGAATTTGCGAACGTGTCGGATCGGTTGTGAGGTTGGACTAGATTTTGACGAGCGAGAGGAGCGAGCGAGCAACGGTCACAATTTCCAAGCTCTACACATACCTTATATTGCCTTGCATGTATTTCGTGTTAGTACCTAATTTTGTCAGCCATTTCGGACATCACATTGCACTGTAGTATGTGGAAATAGTACTATTTATGTGAAACTATAGGTAAACTGTAAACATTTGTCAGTAGGCAATAGGATAAAGACTTCCGGCTCCTCGGGCTGGTGCGAACATTTCAATGTCCGTATGTGCCAAACCGTTGGTTTGTGACACACATTTACGCCTCTCTCGCTCGCTGCGCTCGCTCGAAAACTATAGCCTAACCTAATACCAATCCATGTTGCGTTCATTATTCGATATGGTGGCGACATATTTCGAATATGCGAACGTGTCGGATCGGTTGTGAGGTTGGACTAGATTTTTACGAGCGAGCGGAGCGAGCGAGCAGAGATCACAATTTCCAAGCTATACATATACCTTATATTGCCTCGCATATATTTCGTGTTATTACCTAATTTTGTCAGCCATTTCGGACATCTCATTGCACTGTACTATGAGGAAATAGTACTATTTATGTGAAACTATAGGTAAACTGTAAACATTTGTCAGTAGGCAATAGGATAAAGACTTCCGGCTCCTCGGGCTGGTGCGCATATTTCAATATCCGTATGTGCCAAACCGTTGGTTTGTGACACACATTTAAGCGTCTCTCGCTCGCTTCGCTCGCTCGAAAACTATAGCCTAACCTACAACCAATCCATCTTGAGTTCATTATTCGATATGGTGGCGACATATTTCGAATTTGCGACCGTGTCGGATCGGTTGTGAGGTTGGACTAGATTTTTACGAGCGAGCGGAGCGAGCGAGCCACGGTCACAATTTCCAAGCTATACATATACCTTATATTGCCTTGCATATATTTCGTGTTATTACCTAATTTTGTCAGCCATTTCGGACATCACATTGCACTGTAGTATGTGGAGATAGTACTATTTATGTGAAACTATAGGTAAACTGTAAACATTTGTCAGTAGGCAATAGGATAAAGACTTCCGGCTACTTGGGCTGGTGCGAATATTTCAATGTCCGTATTGCCAAAACCGTTGGATTGTGACACACATTTACGCGTCTCTCGCTCGCTGCGCTCGCTCGAAAACTATAGCCTAACCTAATACCAATCCATGTTGCGTTCATTATTCGATATGGTGGCGACATATTTCGAATTTGCGAACGTGCCTGATCGGTTGTGAGGTTGTACTAGATTTTTACGAGCGAGCGGAGCGAGCGAGCAGCGATCACAATTTCCAAGCCATACGTATACCTTATATTGCCTTGCATGTATTTCGTGTTATTACCTAATTTTGTCAGCCATTTCGGACATCACATTGCACTGAAGTATGTGGAAATAGTACTATTTATGTGAAACTATTGGAAAACTGTATACATTTGTCAGTGGGCAATAGGATAAAGACTTCCGGCTCCTCGGGCTGGTGCGAATATTTCAATGTCCCCATGTGCCAAACCGTTGGATTGTGACACAACTTACCCCGTCCCTCGCTCGCCGTGCTCGCTCGAAAACTATAGCATAACCTAAAACCAATCCATCTTGCGTTCATTATTCGATATGGTGGCGACATATTTCGAATATGCGAACGTGTCGGATCGGTTGTGAGGTTGGACTAGATTTTTACGAGCGAGAGGAGCGAGCGAGCAACGGTCACAATTTCCAAGCTATACAAATACCTTATATTGCCTTGCACATATTTCGTGTTAGTACCTAATTTTGTCAGCCATTTCGGACATCTCATTGCACTGTACTATGAGGAAATAGTACTATTTATGTGAAACTATAGGTAAACTGTAAACATTTGTCAGTAGGCAATAGGATAAAGACTTCCGGCTCCTCGGGCTGGTGCGAATATTTCAATGTCCGTATGTGCCAAACCGTTGGTTTGTGACACACCATTACGCGTCTCTCGCTCGCTGCGCTCGCACAAAAGCTATAGCCTAACCTACAACCAATCCATCTTGCGTTCATTATTCGATATGGTGGCGACTTATTTCAAATTTGGGAACGTGTCGGATCGGAAGTGAGGATGGACTAAATTTTTACGAGCGAGTGGACTGAGCGTGCAACGATCACAATTTCCAAGCTATACATATACCTTATATTGCCTTGCACATATTCCGTGTTATTACCTAATTTTGTCAGCCATTCCGGACATCACATTGCACTGTAGTATGTGGAGATAGTACTATTTATGTGAAACTATAGGTAAACTGTAAACATTTGTCAGTAGGCAATAGGATAAAGACTTCCGGCTCCTCGGGCTGGTGCGAATATTTCAATGTCCCCATGTGCCAAACCGTTGGTTTGTGACACACCATTACGCGTCTCTCGCTCGCTGTGCTCGCTCGAAAGCTATAGCCTAACCTACAACCAATCCATCTTGAGTTTATTATTCGACATGGTGGCGACATATTTCGAATTTGCGACCGTGTCGGATCGGTTATGAGGTTGGACTAGATTTTTACGAGCGAGCGGAGCGAGCGAGCCACGGTCACAATTTCCAAGCTATACATATACCTTATATTGCCTTGCATGTATTTCGTGATATTACCTAATTTTGTCAGCCATTTCGGACATCACATTGCACAGTAGTATGTGGAAATAGTACTATTTATGTGAAACTATAGGTAAACTGTAAACATTTGTCAATAGGCAATAGGATAAAGACTTCCGGCTCCTCGGGCTGGTGCGCATATTTCAATATTCGTATGTGCCACACCGTTGGTTAGTGACACACATTTACGCGTCTCTCGCTCGCTGCGCTCGCTCGAAAACTATAGCCTAACCTAATACCAATCCATGTTGCGTTCATAATTCGATATGGTGGCGACATATTTCGAATTTGCGAACGTGTCGGATCGGTTGTGAGGTTGGACTAGAATTTTACGAGCGAGCGGAGCGAGCGAGCAGCGATCACAATTTCCAAGCTATACATATACCTTATATTGCCTTGCATATATTTCGTGTTATTACCTAATTTTGTCAGCCATTTCGGACATCACATTGCACTGAAGTATGTGGAAATAGTACTATTTATGTGAAACTATTGGAAAACTGTATACATTTGTCAATGGGCAATAGGATAAAGACTTCCGGCTCCTCGGGCTGGTGCGAATATTTCAATGTCCCCATGTGCCAAACCGTTGGATTGTGACACAACTTTCCCCGTCCCTCGCTCGCCGTGCTCGCTCGAAAACTATAGCATAACCTAAAACCAATCCATCTTGCGTTCATTATTCGATATGGTGGCGACATATTTCGAATATGCGAACGTGTCGGATCGGTTGTGAGGTTGGACTAGATTTTTACGAGCGAGAGGAGCGAGCGAGCAACGGTCACAATTTCCAAGCTATACAAATACCTTATATTGCCTTGCACATATTTCGTGTTAGTACCTAATTTTGTCAGCCATTTCGGACATCTCATTGCACTGTACTATGAGGAAATAGTACTATTTATGTGAAACTATAGGTAAACTGTAAACATTTGTCAGTAGGCAATAGGATAAAGACTTCCGGCTCCTCGGGCTGGTGCGAATATTTCAATGTCCGTATGTGCCAAACCGTTGGTTTGTGACACACCATTACGCGTCTCTCGCTCGCTGCGCTCGCACGAAAGCTATAGCCTAACCTACAACCAATCCATCTTGCGTTCATTATTCGATATGGTGGCGACTTATTTCAAATTTGGGAACGTGTCGGATCGGAAGTGAGGATGGACTAAATTTTTACGAGCGAGTGGACTGAGCGTGCAACGATCACAATTTCCAAGCTATACATATACCTTATATTGCCTTGCACATATTCCGTGTTATTACCTAATTTTGTCAGCCATTCCGGACATCACATTGCACTGTAATATGTGGAGATAGTACTATTTATGTGAAACTATAGGTAAACTGTAAACATTTGTCAGTAGGCAATAGGATAAAGACTTCCGGCTCCTCGGGCTGGTGCGAATATTTCAATGTTCGTATGTGCCAAACCGTTGGTTTGTGACACACCATTACGCGTCTCTCGCTCGCTGTGCTCGCTCGAAAGCTATAGCCTAACCTACAACCAATCCATCTTGAGTTCATTATTCGACATGGTGGCGACATATTTCGAATTTGCGACCGTGTCGGATCGGTTGTGAGGTTGGACTAGATTTTTACGAGCGAGCGGAGCGAGCGAGCCACGGTCACAATTTCCAAGCTATACATATACCTTATATTGCCTTGCATATATTTCGTGTTAGTACCTAATTTTGTCAGCCATTTCGGACATCACATTGCACTGTACTATGAGGAAATAATACTATTTATGTGAAACTATAGGTAAACTGTAAACATTTGTCAATAGGCAATAGGATAAAGACTTCCGGCTCCTCGGGCTGGTGCACATATTTCAATATCCGTATGTGCCACACCGTTGGTTAGTGACACACATTTACGCGTCTCTCGCTCGCTGCGCTCGCTCGAAAACTATAGCCTAACCTAATACCAATCCATGTTGCGTTCATAATTCGATATGGTGGCGACATATTTCGAATTTGCGAACGTGTCGGATCGGTTGTGAGGTTGGACTAGAATTTTACGAGCGAGCGGAGCGAGCGAGCAGCGATCACAATTTCCAAGCCATACGTATACCTTATATTGCCTTGCATGTATTTCGTGATATTACCTAATTTTGTCAGCCATTTCGGACATCACATTGCACAGTAGTATGTGGAAATAGTACTATTTATGTGAAACTATAGGTAAACTGTAAACATTTGTCAATAGGCAATAGGATAAAGACTTCCGGCTCCTCGGGCTGGTGCGCATATTTCAATATTCGTATGTGCCAAACCGTTGGTTTGTGACACACATTTACACGTCTCTCGCTCGCTTCGCTCGCTCGAAAACTATAGCCTAACCTAATACCAATCCATCTTGCGTTCATTATTCGATATGGTGGCGACATATTTCGAATTTGCGAACGTGTCGGATCGGTTGTGAGGTTGGACTAGATTTTGACGAGCGAGAGGAGCGAGCGAGCAACGGTCACAATTTCCAAGCTCTACACATACCTTATATTGCCTTGCATGTATTTCGTGTTAGTACCTAATTTTGTCAGCCATTTCGGACATCACATTGCACTGTAGTATGTGGAAATAGTACTATTTATGTGAAACTATAGGTAAACTGTAAACATTTGTCAGTAGGCAATAGGATAAAGACTTCCGGCTCCTCGGGCTGGTGCGAACATTTCAATGTCCGTATGTGCCAAACCGTTGGTTTGTGACACACATTTACGCCTCTCTCGCTCGCTGCGCTCGCTCGAAAACTATAGCCTAACCTAATACCAATCCATGTTGCGTTCATTATTCGATATGGTGGCGACATATTTCGAATATGCGAACGTGTCGGATCGGTTGTGAGGTTGGACTAGATTTTTACGAGCGAGCGGAGCGAGCGAGCAGAGATCACAATTTCCAAGCTATACATATACCTTATATTGCCTCGCATATATTTCGTGTTATTACCTAATTTTGTCAGCCATTTCGGACATCTCATTGCACTGTACTATGAGGAAATAGTACTATTTATGTGAAACTATAGGTAAACTGTAAACATTTGTCAGTAGGCAATAGGATAAAGACTTCCGGCTCCTCGGGCTGGTGCGCATATTTCAATATCCGTATGTGCCAAACCGTTGGTTTGTGACACACATTTAAGCGTCTCTCGCTCGCTTCGCTCGCTCGAAAACTATAGCCTAACCTACAACCAATCCATCTTGAGTTCATTATTCGATATGGTGGCGACATATTTCGAATTTGCGACCGTGTCGGATCGGTTGTGAGGTTGGACTAGATTTTTACGAGCGAGCGGAGCGAGCGAGCCACGGTCACAATTTCCAAGCTATACATATACCTTATATTGCCTTGCATATATTTCGTGTTATTACCTAATTTTGTCAGCCATTTCGGACATCACATTGCACTGTAGTATGTGGAGATAGTACTATTTATGTGAAACTATAGGTAAACTGTAAACATTTGTCAGTAGGCAATAGGATAAAGACTTCCGGCTACTTGGGCTGGTGCGAATATTTCAATGTCCGTATTGCCAAAACCGTTGGATTGTGACACACATTTACGCGTCTCTCGCTCGCTGCGCTCGCTCGAAAACTATAGCCTAACCTAATACCAATCCATGTTGCGTTCATTATTCGATATGGTGGCGACATATTTCGAATTTGCGAACGTGCCTGATCGGTTGTGAGGTTGTACTAGATTTTTACGAGCGAGCGGAGCGAGCGAGCAGCGATCACAATTTCCAAGCCATACGTATACCTTATATTGCCTTGCATGTATTTCGTGTTATTACCTAATTTTGTCAGCCATTTCGGACATCACATTGCACTGAAGTATGTGGAAATAGTACTATTTATGTGAAACTATTGGAAAACTGTATACATTTGTCAGTGGGCAATAGGATAAAGACTTCCGGCTCCTCGGGCTGGTGCGAATATTTCAATGTCCCCATGTGCCAAACCGTTGGATTGTGACACAACTTACCCCGTCCCTCGCTCGCCGTGCTCGCTCGAAAACTATAGCATAACCTAAAACCAATCCATCTTGCGTTTATTATTCGATATGGTGGCGACATATTTCGAATATGCGAACGTGTCGGATCGGTTGTGAGGTTGGACTAGATTTTTACGAGCGAGAGGAGCGAGCGAGCAACGGTCACAATTTCCAAGCTATACAAATACCTTATATTGCCTTGCACATATTTCGTGTTAGTACCTAATTTTGTCAGCCATTTCGGACATCTCATTGCACTGTACTATGAGGAAATAGTACTATTTATGTGAAACTATAGGTAAACTGTAAACATTTGTCAGTAGGCAATAGGATAAAGACTTCCGGCTCCTCGGGCTGGTGCGAATATTTCAATGTCCGTATGTGCCAAACCGTTGGTTTGTGACACACCATTACGCGTCTCTCGCTCGCTGCGCTCGCACAAAAGCTATAGCCTAACCTACAACCAATCCATCTTGCGTTCATTATTCGATATGGTGGCGACTTATTTCAAATTTGGGAACGTGTCGGATCGGAAGTGAGGATGGACTAAATTTTTACGAGCGAGTGGACTGAGCGTGCAACGATCACAATTTCCAAGCTATACATATACCTTATATTGCCTTGCACATATTCCGTGTTATTACCTAATTTTGTCAGCCATTCCGGACATCACATTGCACTGTAGTATGTGGAGATAGTACTATTTATGTGAAACTATAGGTAAACTGTAAACATTTGTCAGTAGGCAATAGGATAAAGACTTCCGGCTCCTCGGGCTGGTGCGAATATTTCAATGTCCCCATGTGCCAAACCGTTGGATTGTGACACACCATTACGCGTCTCTCGCTCGCTGTGCTCGCTCGAAAGCTATAGCCTAACCTACAACCAATCCATCTTGAGTTTATTATTCGACATGGTGGCGACATATTTCGAATTTGCGACCGTGTCGGATCGGTTATGAGGTTGGACTAGATTTTTACGAGCGAGCGGAGCGAGCGAGCCACGGTCACAATTTCCAAGCTATACATATACCTTATATTGCCTTGCATGTATTTCGTGATATTACCTAATTTTGTCAGCCATTTCGGACATCACATTGCACAGTAGTATGTGGAAATAGTACTATTTATGTGAAACTATAGGTAAACTGTAAACATTTGTCAATAGGCAATAGGATAAAGACTTCCGGCTCCTCGGGCTGGTGCGCATATTTCAATATCCGTATGTGCCACACCGTTGGTTAGTGACACACATTTACGCGTCTCTCGCTCGCTGCGCTCGCTCGAAAACTATAGCCTAACCTAATACCAATCCATGTTGCGTTCATAATTCGATATGGTGGCGACATATTTCGAATTTGCGAACGTGTCGGATCGGTTGTGAGGTTGGACTAGAATTTTACGAGCGAGCGGAGCGAGCGAGCAGCGATCACAATTTCCAAGCCATACGTATACCTTATATTGCCTTGCATGTATTTCGTGATATTACCTAATTTTGTCAGCCATTTCGGACATCACATTGCACAGTAGTATGTGGAAATAGTACTATTTATGTGAAACTATACGCAAACTGTAAACATTTGTCAGTAGGCAATAGGATTAAGACTTCGGGCTCCTCGGGCTGGTGCGAATATTTCAATGTCCGTATGTGCCAAACCGTTGGTTTGTGACACACCATTACGCGTCTCTCGCTCGCTGCGCTCGCTCGAAATCTATAGCCTAACCTACAACCAATCCATCTTGAGTTCATTATTCGATATGGTGGCGACATATTTCGAATTTGCGACCGTGTCGGATCGGTTGTGAGGTTGGACTAGATTTTTACGAGCGAGCGGAGCGAGCGAGCCACGGTCACAATTTCCAAGCTATACATATACCTTATATTGCCTTGCATATATTTCGTGTTATTACCTAATTTTGTCAGCCATTTCGGACATCGCATTGCACTGTAGTATGTGGAAATAGTACTATTTATGTGAAACTATAGGTAAACTGTAAACATTTGTCAATAGGCAATAGGATAAAGACTTCCGGCTCCTCGGGCTGGTGCGAATATTTCAATGTCCGTATGTGCCAAACCGTTGGTTTGTGACACACATTTACGCCTCTCTCGCTCGCTGCGCTCGCTCGAAAACTATAGCCTAACCTAATACCAATCCATGTTGCGTTCATTATTCGATATGGTGGCGACATATTTCGAATATGCGAACGTGTCGGATCGGTTGTGAGGTTGGACTAGATTTTTACGAGCGAGCGGAGCGAGCGAGCAGCGATCACAATTTCCAAGCTATACATATACCTTATATTGCCTTGCATATATTTCGTGTTATTACCTAATTTTGTCAGCCATTTCGGACATCTCATTGCACTGTACTATGAGGAAATAGTACTATTTATGTGAAACTATAGGTAAACTGTAAACATTTGTCAGTAGGCAATAGGATAAAGACTTCCGGCTCCTCGGGCTTGTGCGCATATTTCAATATCCGTATGTGCCAAACCGTTGGTTTGTGACACACCTTTACGCGTCTCTCGCTCGCTGCGCTCGCTCGAAAGCTATAGCCCAACCTACAATCAATCCATCTTGAGTTCATTATTCGATATGGTGGCGACATATTTCGAATTTGCGAACGTGTCGGATCGGTTGTGAGGTTGGACTAGATTTTTACGAGCGAGCAGAGCGAGCGAGCAACGGTCACAATTTCCAAGCCATACGTATACCTTATATTGCCTTGCATGTATTTCGTGTTATTACCTAATTTTGTCAGCCATTTCGGACATCACATTGCACTGAAGTATGTGGAAATAGTACTATTTATGTGAAACTATTGGAAAACTGTATACATTTGTCAATGGGCAATAGGATAAAGACTTCCGGCTCCTCGGGCTGGTGCGAATATTTCAATGTCCCCATGTGCCAAACCGTTGGATTGTGACACAACTTTCCCCGTCCCTCGCTCGCCGTGCTCGCTCGAAAACTATAGCATAACCTAAAACCAATCCATCTTGCGTTCATTATTCGATATGGTGGCGACATATTTCGAATATGCGAACGTGTCGGATCGGTTGTGAGGTTGGACTAGATTTTTACGAGCGAGAGGAGCGAGCGAGCAACGGTCACAATTTCCAAGCTATACAAATACCTTATATTGCCTTGCACATATTTCGTGTTAGTACCTAATTTTGTCAGCCATTTCGGACATCTCATTGCACTGTACTATGAGGAAATAGTACTATTTATGTGAAACTATAGGTAAACTGTAAACATTTGTCAGTAGGCAATAGGATAAAGACTTCCGGCTCCTCGGGCTGGTGCGAATATTTCAATGTCCGTATGTGCCAAACCGTTGGTTTGTGACACACCATTACGCGTCTCTCGCTCGCTGCGCTCGCACGAAAGCTATAGCCTAACCTACAACCAATCCATCTTGCGTTCATTATTCGATATGGTGGCGACTTATTTCAAATTTGGGAACGTGTCGGATCGGAAGTGAGGATGGACTAAATTTTTACGAGCGAGTGGACTGAGCGTGCAACGATCACAATTTCCAAGGTATACATATACCTTATATTGCCTTGCACATATTCCGTGTTATTACCTAATTTTGTCAGCCATTCCGGACATCACATTGCACTGTAATATGTGGAGATAGTACTATTTATGTGAAACTATAGGTAAACTGTAAACATTTGTCAGTAGGCAATAGGATAAAGACTTCCGGCTCCTCGGGCTGGTGCGAATATTTCAATGTTCGTATGTGCCAAACCGTTGGTTTGTGACACACCATTACGCGTCTCTCGCTCGCTGTGCTCGCTCGAAAGCTATAGCCTAACCTACAACCAATCCATCTTGAGTTTATTATTCGACATGGTGGCGACATATTTCGAATTTGCGACCGTGTCGGATCGGTTATGAGGTTGGACTAGATTTTTACGAGCGAGCGGAGCGAGCGAGCCACGGTCACAATTTCCAAGCTATACATATACCTTATATTGCCTTGCATGTATTTCGTGATATTACCTAATTTTGTCAGCCATTTCGGACATCACATTGCACAGTAGTATGTGGAAATAGTACTATTTATGTGAAACTATAGGTAAACTGTAAACATTTGTCAATAGGCAATAGGATAAAGACTTCCGGCTCCTCGGGCTGGTGCGCATATTTCAATATCCGTATGTGCCACACCGTTGGTTAGTGACACACATTTACGCGTCTCTCGCTCGCTGCGCTCGCTCGAAAACTATAGCCTAACCTAATACCAATCCATGTTGCGTTCATAATTCGATATGGTGGCGACATATTTCGAATTTGCGAACGTGTCGGATCGGTTGTGAGGTTGGACTAGAATTTTACGAGCGAGCGGAGCGAGCGAGCAGCGATCACAATTTCCAAGCCATACGTATACCTTATATTGCCTTGCATGTATTTCGTGATATTACCTAATTTTGTCAGCCATTTCGGACATCACATTGCACAGTAGTATGTGGAAATAGTACTATTTATGTGAAACTATAGGTAAACTGTAAACATTTGTCAATAGGCAATAGGATAAAGACTTCCGGCTCCTCGGGCTGGTGCGCATATTTCAATATTCGTATGTGCCAAACCGTTGGTTTGTGACACACATTTACACGTCTCTCGCTCGCTTCGCTCGCTCGAAAACTATAGCCTAACCTAATACCAATCCATCTTGCGTTCATTATTCGATATGGTGGCGACATATTTCGAATATGCGAACGTGTCGGATCGGTTGTGAGGTTGGACTAGATTTTTACGAGCGAGAGGAGCGAGCGAGCAACGGTCACAATTTCCAAGCTATACATATACCTTATATTGCCTCGCATATATTTCGTGTTATTACCTAATTTTGTCAGCCATTTCGGACATCTCATTGCACTGTACTATGAGGAAATAGTACTATTTATGTGAAACTATAGGTAAACTGTAAACATTTGTCAGTAGGCAATAGGATAAAGACTTCCGGCTCCTCGGGCTGGTGCGAATATTTCAATGTCCGTATGTGCCAAACCGTTGGTTTGTGACACACCATTACGCGTCTCTCGCTCGCTGCGCTCGCACAAAAGCTATAGCCTAACCTACAACCAATCCATCTTGCGTTCATTATTCGATATGGTGGCGACTTATTTCAAATTTGGGAACGTGTCGGATCGGAAGTGAGGATGGACTAAATTTTTACGAGCGAGTGGACTGAGCGTGCAACGATCACAATTTCCAAGCTATACATATACCTTATATTGCCTTGCACATATTCCGTGTTATTACCTAATTTTGTCAGCCATTCCGGACATCACATTGCACTGTAGTATGTGGAAATAGTACTATTTATGTGAAACTATAGGTAAACTGTAAACATTTGTCAATAGGCAATAGGATAAAGACTTCCGGCTCCTCGGGCTGGTGCACATATTTCAATATCCGTATGTGCCACACCGTTGGTTAGTGACACACATTTACGCGTCTCTCGCTCGCTGCGCTCGCTCGAAAACTATAGCCTAACCTAATACCAATCCATGTTGCGTACATAATTCGATATGGTGGCGACATATTTCGAATTTGCGAACGTGTCGGATCGGTTGTGAGGTAGGACTAGAATTTTACGAGCGAGCGGAGCGAGCGAGCAGCGATCACAATTTCCAAGCCATACGTATACCTTATATTGCCTTGCATGTATTTCGTGATATTACCTAATTTTGTCAGCCATTTCGGACATCGCATTGCACTGTAGTATGTGGAAATAGTACTATTTATGTGAAACTATATGTAAACTGTAAACATTTGTCAATAGGCAATAGGATAAAGACTTCCGGCTCCTCGGGCTGGTGCGCATATTTCAATATCCGTATGTGCCAAACCGGTGGTTTGTGACACACATTTACACGTCTCTCGCTCGCTTCGCTCGCTCGAAAACTATAGCCTAACCTAATACCAATCCATCTTGCGTTCATTATTCGATATGGTGGCGACATATTTCGAATTTGCGAACGTGTCGGATCGGTTGTGAGGTTGGACTAGATTTTGACGAGCGAGAGGAGCGAGCGAGCAACGGTCACAATTTCCAAGCTGTACATATACCTTATATTGCCTTGCATGTATTTCGTGTTAGTACCTAATTTTGTCAGCCATTTCGGACATCACATTGCACTGTAGTATGTGGAGATAGTACTATTTATGTGGAACTATAGGTAAACTGTAAACATTTGTCAGTAGGCAATAGGATAAAGACTTCCGGCTCCTCGGGCTGGTGCGAATATTTCAATGTCCGTATGTGCCAAACCGTTGGTTTGTGACACACATTTACGCGTCTCTCGCTCGCTGCGCTCGCTCGAAAACTATAGCCTAACCTAATACCAATCCATGTTGCGTTCATTATTCGATATGGTGGCGACATATTTCGAATTTGCGAACGTGTCGGATCGGTTGTGAGGTTGGACTAGACTTTTACGAGCGAGCGGAGCGAGCGAGCAGCGATCACAATTTCCAAGCCATACGTATACCTTATATTGCCTTGCATGTATTTCGTGTTATTACCTAATTTTGTCAGCCATTTCGGACATCACATTGCACTGTAGTATGTGGAAATAGTACTATTTATGTGAAACTATTGGTAAACTGTATACATTTGTCAGTGGGCAATAGGATAAAGACTTCCGGCTCCTCGGGCTGGTGCGAATATTTCAATGTCCCCACGTGCCAAACCGTTGGATTGTGACACAACATTCCCCGTCCCTCGCTCGCCGTGCTCGCTCGAAAACTATAGCCTAACCTAAAACCAATCCATCTTGCGTTCATTATTCGATACGGCGGCGATATATTTCGAATTTGCGAACATGTCGGATCGGTTGTGAGGTTGGACTAGATTTTTACGAGCGAGAGGAGCGAGCGAGCAACGGTCACAATTTCCAAGCCATACGTATACCTTATATTGCCTTGCATGTATTTCGTGTTATTACCTAATTTTGTCAGCCATTTCGGACAACACGTTGCACTGTACCATGAGGAAACGGTACTAATTATGTGAAACTATTGGTAAACCGTAAACATTTGTCAGAAGGCAATAGGATAAAGACTTCCGGCTCCTCGGGCTGGTGCGAATATATCAATGTCCGTATGTGCCAAACCGATGGTTTGTGACACACCTTTACGCGTCTCTCGTTCGCTGCGCTCGCACGAAAGCTATAGCCTAACCTAAAACCAATCCCTCTTCCGTTCATTATTCGACATGGTGGCGACATATTTCAAATTTGCGAACGTGTCGGGTCGGTTGTGAGGTTGGACTAGATTTTTTCGAGCGAGCGGAGCGAGCGAGCAACGGTCACAATTTCCAAGCTATACATATACCTTATATTGCCTTCCATATATTTCGTGTTATTACCTAATTTTGTCAGCCATTTAGGACATCACATTGCACTGTACTATGAGGAAATAGTACTATTTATGTGAAACTATTCATAAACTGTAAACATGTGTCGGTAGGCAATAGGATAAATACTTCCGGCTCCTCGGGCTGGTGCGAATATTTCAATGTCCGTATGTGCCAAACCGTTGGTTTATGGCACACCTATACGCGTCTCTCGCTCGCTGCGCTCGCTCGAAAACTATAACCTAACCTAAAACCAATCCATCTTGCGTTCATTATTCGATATGATGGCGACATATTTCAAATTTGCGAACGTGTCGGATCGGTTGTGGGGTTGGACTAGATTTTTACGAGCGAGCGGAGCGAGCGAGCAACGGTCACAATTTCCAAGCTATACATATACCATATATTGTCTTGCATATATTTCGTGCTTGTACATAATTTTGTCAGCCATTTCGGACATCACGTTGCACTGTACTATGAGGAAACGGTACTAATTATGTGAAACTATTCATAAACTGTAAACATGTGTCAGAAGGCAATAGGATAAAGACTTCCGGCTCCTCGGGCTGGTGCGAATATATCAATGTCCGTATGTGCCAAACCGATGGTTTGTGACACACCTTTACGCGTCTCTCGTTCGCTGCGCTCGCACGAAAGCTATAGCCTAACCTAAAACCAATCCATCTTCCGTTCATTATTCGATATGGTGGCGACATATTTCAAATTTGCGAACGTGTCGGGTCGGTTGTGAGGTTGGACTAGATTTTTTCGAGCGAGCGGAGCGAGCGAGCAACGATCACAATTTCCAAGCTATACATATACCTTATATTGCCTTCCATATATTTCGTGTTATTACCTAATTTTGTCAGCCATTTCGGACATCACATTGCACTGTACTATGAGGAAATAGTACTATTTATGTGAAACTATTCATAAACTGTAAACATGTGTCGGTAGGCAATAGGATAAATACTTCCGGCTCCTTGGGCTGGTGCGAATATTTCAATGTGCTTACGTGCCAAACCGTTGGTTTATGACACACCTAGACGCGTCTCTCGCTCGCTGCGCTCGCTCGAAAACTATAGCCTATCCTAAAACCAATCCATCTTGCGTTCATTATTCGATATGATGGCGACATATTTCAAATTTGCGAACGTGTCGGATCGGTTGTGGGGTTGGACTAGATGTTTACGAGCGAGCGGAGCGAGCGTGCAACGGTCACAATTTCCAAGCTATACATATACCATATATTGTCTTGCATATATTTCGTGCTTGTACCTAATTTTGTCAGCCATTTCGGACATCACGTTGCACTGTACCATGTGGAAACGGTACTAATTATGTGAAACTATTGGTAAACCGTAAACATTTGTCAGATGGCAATAGGATAAAGACTTCCGGCTCCTCGGGCTGGTGCGAATATATCAATGTCCGTATGTGCCAAACCGATGGTTTGTGACACACCTTTACGCGTCTCTCGTTTGCTGCGCTCGCACGAAAGCTATAGCCTAACCTAAAACCAATCCATCTTCCGTTCATTATTCGATATGGTGGCGACATATTTCAAATTTGCGAACGTGTGGGATCGGTTGTGAGGTTGGACTAGATTTTTACGAACGAGCGGAGCGAACGAGCAACGGTCACAATTTCCAAGATATACATATACCTTATATTGCCTTCCATATATTTCGTGTTATTACCTAATTTTGTCAGCCATTTCGGACATCACATTGCACTGTACTATGAGGAAATAGTACTATTTATGTGAAACTATTCATAAACTGTAAACATGTGTCGGTAGGCAATAGGATAAATACTTCCGGCTCCTCGGGCTGGTGCGAATATTTCAATGTCCGTATGTGCCAAACCGTTGGTTTATGACACAACTATACGCGTCTCTCGCTCGCTGCGCTCGCTCGAAAACTATAACCTAACCTAAAACCAATCCATCTTCCGTTCATTATTCGATATGATGGCGACATATTTCAAATTTGCGAACGTGTCGGATCGGTTGTGGGGTTGGACTAGATTTTTACGAGCGAGCGGAGCGAGCGAGCAACGGTCACAATTTCCAAGCTATACATATACCATATATTGTCTTGCATATATTTCGTGCTTGTACCTAATGTTGTCAGCCATTTCGGACATCACGTTGCACTGTACTATGAGGAAACGGTACTAATTATTTGAAACTATTGGTAAACAGTAAACATTTGTCAGAAGGCAATAGGATAAAGACTTCTGTCTGCTCGGGCTGGTGCGAATATTTCAATGTCCGTATGTGCCAAACCGTTGGTTTGTGACACACCTTTACGCGTCTCTCGTTCGCTGCGATCGCACGAAAGCTATAGCCTAACCTAAAACCAATCCATCTTCCGTTCATTATTCGATATGGTGGCGACATATTTCAAATTTGCGAACGCGTGGGATCGGTTGTGAGGTTGGACTAGATTTTTACGAGCGAGCGTAGCGAGCGAGCAACGGTCACAATTTCCAAGCTATACATATACCTTATATTGCCTTCCATATATTTCGTGTTATTGCCTAATTTTGTCAGCCATTTCGGACATCACATTGCACTGTACTATGAGGAAATAGTACTATTTATGTGAAACTATTCATAAACTGTAAACATGTGTCGATAGGCAATAGGATAAATACTTCCGGCTCCTTGGGCTGGTGCGAATATTTCAATGTTCGTATGTTCCAAACCGTTGGTTTATGACACACCTATACGCGTCTCTCGCTCGCTGCGCTCGCTCGTAAACTATAGCCTAACCTAAAACCAATCCATCTTGCGTTCATTATTCGATATGATGGCGACGTATTTCAAATTTGCGAACGTGTCGGATCGGTTGTGGGGTTGGACTAGATGTTTACGAGCGAGCGGAGCGAGCGAGCAACGGTCACAATTTCCAAGCTATACATATACCATATATTGTCTTGCATATATTTCGTGCTTGTACCTAATTTTGTCAGCCATTTCGGACATCACGTTGCACTGTACTATGAGGAGGCGGTACTAATTATGTGAAACTATTGGTAAACCGTAAACATTTGTCAGAAGGCAATAGGATAAAGACTTCTGGCTCCTCGGGCTGGTGCGAATATATCAATGTCCGTATGTGCCAAACCGATGGTTTGTGACACACCTTTACGCGTCTCTCGTTCGCTGCGCTCGCACGAAAGCTATAGCCTAACCTAAAACCAATCCCTCTTCCGTTCATTATTCGATATGGTGGCGACATATTTCAAATTTGCGAACGTGTCGGGTCGGTTGTGAGGTTGGACTAGATTTTTTCGAGCGAGCGGAGCGAGCGAGCAACGGTCACAATTTCCAAGCTATACATATACCTTATATTGCCTTCCATATATTTCGTGTTATTACCTAATTTTGTCAGCCATTTAGGACATCACATTGCACTGTACTATGAGGAAATAGTACTATTTATGTGAAACTATTCATAAACTGTAAACATGTGTCGGTAGGCAATAGGATAAATACTTCCGGCTCCTCGGGCTGGTGCGAATATTTCAATGTCCGTATGTGCCAAACCGTTGGTTTATGACATACCTATACGCGTCTCTCGCTCGCTGCGCTCGCTCGAAAACTATAGCCTAACCTAAAACCAATCCATCTTGCGTTCATTATTCGATATGATGCCGACATATTTCAAATTTGCGAACGTGTCGGATCGGTTGTGGGGTTGGACTAGATTTTTACGAGCGAGCGGAGCGAGCGAGCAACGGTCACAATTTCCAAGCTATACATATACCTTATATTGCCTTCCATATATTTCGTGTTATTACCTAATTTTGTCAGCCATTTCGGACATCACATTGCACTGTACTATGAGGAAATAGTACTATTTATGTGAAACTATTCATAAACTGTAAACATGTGTCGGTAGGGAATAGGATAAATACTTCCGGCTCCTCGGGCTGGTGCGAATATTTCAATGTGCTTACGTGCCAAACCGTTGGTTTATGACACACCTAGACGCGTTTCTCGCTCGCAGCGCTCGCTCGAAAACTATAGCCTAACCTAAAACCAATCCATCTTGCGTTCATTATTCGATATGATGGCGACATATTTCAAATTTGCGAACGTGTCGGATCGGTTGTGGGGTTGGACTAGATGTTTACGAGCGAGCGGAGCGAGCGAGCAACGGTCACAATTTCCAAGCTATACATATACCATATATTGTCTTGCATATATTTCGTGCTTGTACATAATTTTGTCAGCCATTTCGGACATCACATTGCACTGTACTATGAGGAAATAGTACTATTTATGTGAAACTATAGGTAAACTGTAAACATTTGTCAATAGGCAATAGGATAAAGACTTCCGGCTCCTCGGGCTGGTGCGCATATTTCAATATCCGTATGTGCCAAACCGTTGGTTTGTGACACACATTTACGCGTCTCTCGCTCGCTTCGCTCGATCGAAAACTATAGCCTAACCTAATACCAATCCATCTTGCGTTCATTATTCGATATGGTGGCGACATATTTCGAATTTGCGAACGTGTCGGATCGGTTGTGACGTTGGACTAGATTTTTACGAGCGAGAGGAGCGAGCGAGCAACGGTCACAATTTCCGAGCTGTACATATACCTTGTATTGCCTTGCATGTATTTCGTGTTAGTACCTAATTTTGTCAGCCATTTCGGACATCACATTGCACTGAAGTATGTGGAAATAGTACTATTTATGTGAAACTATAGGTAAACTGTAAACATTTGTCAGTAGGCAATAGGATAAAGACTTCCGGCTCCTCGGGCTGGTGCGAATATTTCAATGTCGGTATGTGCCAAACCGTTGGTTTGTGACACACATTTACGCGTCTCTCGCTCGCTGCGCTCGCTCGAAAACTATAGCCTAACCTAATACCAATCCATGTTGCGTTCATTATTCGATATGGTGGCGACATATTTCGAATTTGCGAACGTGTCGGATCGGTTGTGATGTTGGACTAGATTTTTACGAGCGAGCGAGCAGCGATCACAATTTCCAAGCCATACGTATACCTTATATTGCCTTGCATGTATTTCGTGTTATTACCTAATTTTGTCAGCCATTTCGGACATCACATTGCACTGTAGTATGTGGAAATAGTACTATTTATGTGAAACTATAGGTAAACTGTAAACATTTGTCAATAGGCAATAGGTTAAAGACTTCCGGCTCCTCGGGCTGGTGCGCATATTTCAATATCCGTATGTGCCAAACCGTTGGTTTGTGACACACATTTACACGTCTCTCGCTCGCTGCGCACGCTTGAAAGCTATAGCCTAACCTAAAACCAATCCATCTTGCGTTCATTATTCGATATGGTGGCGACTAATTTCAAATTTGGGAACGTGTCGGATCGGATGTGAGGATGGACTAAATTTTTACGAGCGAGTGGACTGAGCGTGCAACGATCACAATTTCCAAGCTATACATATACCTTATATTGCCTTGCACATATTTCGTGTTATTACCTAATTTTGTCAGCCATATCGGACAACACATTGCACTGTACTATGAGGAAATAGTACTATTTATGTGAAACTATAGGTAAACTGTACACATTTGACAGTAGGCAATAGGATAAAGACTTCCGGCTCCTCGGGCTGGTGCGAATATTTCAATGTCCGTATGTGCCAAACTGTTGGTTTGTGACATACCATTACGCGTCTCTCGCTCGCTGCGCTCGCTCGAAATCTATAGCCTAACATACAACCAATCCATCTTGAGTTCATTATTCGATATGGTGGCGACATATTTCGATTTTGCGACCGTGTCGGATCGGTTGTGAGGTTGGACTAGATTTTTACGAGCGAGCGGAGCGAGCGAGCCACGGTCACAATTTCCAAGCTATACATATACCTTATATTGCCTTGCATGTACTTCGTGTTAGTACCTAATTTTGTCAGCCATTTCGGACATCACATTGCACTGAAGTATGTGGAAATAGTACTATTTATGTGAAACTATTGGAAAACTGTATACATTTGTCAGTGGGCAATAGGATAAAGACTTCCGGCTCCTCGGGCTGGTGCACATATTTCAATATCGGTATGTGCCAAACCGTTGGTTTGTGACACACATTTACGCGTCTCTCGCTCGCTGCGCTCGCTCAAAAACTATAGCCTAACCTAATACCAATCCATGTTGCGTTCATTATGCGATATGGTGGCGACATATTTCGAATTTGCGACCGTGTCGGATCGGTTGTGAGGTTGGACTAGATTTTTACGAGCGAGCGGAGCGAGCGAGCCACGGTCACAATTTCCAAGCTGTACATATACCTTATATTGCCTTGCATATATTTCGTGTTATTACCTAATTTTGTCAGCCATTTCGGACATCGCATTGCACTGTAGTATGTGGAAATAGTACTATTTATGTGAAACTATAGGTAAACTGTAAACATTTGTCAATAGGCAATAGGTTAAAGACTTCCGGCTCCTCGGGCTGGTGCGCATATTTCAATATCCGTATGTGCCAAACCGTTGGTTTGTGACACACATTTACACGTCTCTCGCTCGCTGCGCACGCTTGAAAGCTATAGCCTAACCTAAAACCAATCCATCTTGCGTTCATTATTCGATATGGTGGCGACTAATTTCAAATTTGGGAACGTGTCGGATCGGATGTGAGGATGGACTAAATTTTTACGAGCGAGTGGACTGAGCGTGCAACGATCACAATTTCCAAGCTATACATATACCTTATATTGCCTTGCACATATTTCGTGTTATTACCTAATTTTGTCAGCCATATCGGACAACACATTGCACTGTACTATGAGGAAATAGTACTATTTATGTGAAACTATAGGTAAACTGTACACATTTGACAGTAGGCAATAGGATAAAGACTTCCGGCTCCTCGGGCTGGTGCGAATATTTCAATGTCCGTATGTGCCAAACTGTTGGTTTGTGACATACCATTACGCGTCTCTCGCTCGCTGCGCTCGCTCGAAATCTATAGCCTAACATACAACCAATCCATCTTGAGTTCATTATTCGATATGGTGGCGACATATTTCGATTTTGCGACCGTGTCGGATCGGTTGTGAGGTTGGACTAGATTTTTACGAGCGAGCGGAGCGAGCGAGCCACGGTCACAATTTCCAAGCTATACATATACCTTATATTGCCTTGCATGTACTTCGTGTTAGTACCTAATTTTGTCAGCCATTTCGGACATCACATTGCACTGAAGTATGTGGAAATAGTACTATTTATGTGAAACTATTGGAAAACTGTATACATTTGTCAGTGGGCAATAGGATAAAGACTTCCGGCTCCTCGGGCTGGTGCACATATTTCAATATCGGTATGTGCCAAACCGTTGGTTTGTGACACACATTTACGCGTCTCTCGCTCGCTGCGCTCGCTCAAAAACTATAGCCTAACCTAATACCAATCCATGTTGCGTTCATTATGCGATATGGTGGCGACATATTTCGAATTTGCGACCGTGTCGGATCGGTTGTGAGGTTGGACTAGATTTTTACGAGCGAGCGGAGCGAGCGAGCCACGGTCACAATTTCCAAGCTGTACATATACCTTATATTGCCTTGCATATATTTCGTGTTATTACCTAATTTTGTCAGCCATTTCGGACATCGCATTGCACTGTAGTATGTGGAAATAGTACTATTTATGTGAAACTATAGGTAAACTGTAAACATTTGTCAATAGGCAATAGGTTAAAGACTTCCGGCTCCTCGGGCTGGTGCGCATATTTCAATATCCGTATGTGCCAAACCGTTGGTTTGTGACACACATTTACACGTCTCTCGCTCGCTGCGCACGCTTGAAAGCTATAGCCTAACCTAAAACCAATCCATCTTGCGTTCATTATTCGATATGGTGGCGACTAATTTCAAATTTGGGAACGTGTCGGATCGGATGTGAGGATGGACTAAATTTTTACGAGCGAGTGGACTGAGCGTGCAACGATCACAATTTCCAAGCTATACATATACCTTATATTGCCTTGCACATATTTCGTGTTATTACCTAATTTTGTCAGCCATATCGGACATCACATTGCACTGTACTATGAGGAAATAGTACTATTTATGTGAAACTATAGGTAAACTGTAAACATTTGTCAGTAGGCAATAGGATAAAGACTTCCGGCTCCTCGGGCTGGTGCGAATATTTCAATGTCCGTATGTGCCAAACTGTTGGTTTGTGACATACCATTACGCGTCTCTCGCTCGCTGCGCTCGCTCGAAATCTATAGCCTAACATACAACCAATCCATCTTGAGTTCATTATTCGATATGGTGGCGACATATTTCGATTTTGCGACCGTGTCGGATCGGTTGTGAGGTTGGACTAGATTTTTACGAGCGAGCGGAGCGAGCGAGCAGCGATCACAATTTCCAAGCCATACGTATACCTTATATTGCCTTGCATGCATTTCGTGATATTACCTAATTTTGTCAGCCATTTCGGACATCACATTGCACTGTAGTATGTGGAAATAGTACTATTTATGTGAAACTATTGGTAAACTGTATACATTTGTCAGTGGGGAATAGGATAAAGACTTCCGGCTCCTCGGGCTGGTGGGAATATTTCAATGTCCGTATGTGCCAAACCTTTGGTTTGTGACACACCATTACGCGTCTCTCGCTCGCTGCGCTCGCTCGAAAGCTATAGCCTAACCTACAACCAATCCATCTTGAGTTCATTATTCGATATGGTGGCGACATATTTCGAATTTGCGACCGTGTCGGATCGGTTGTGAGGTTGGACTAGATTTTTACGAGCGAGCGGAGCGAGCGAGCCACGGTCACAATTTCCAAGCTGTACATATACCTTATATTGCCTTGCATATATTTCGTGTTATTACCTAATTTTGTCAGCCATTTCGGACATCGCATTGCACTGTAGTATGTG
The DNA here is from genome assembly GCF_024516045.1 of Bombus affinis. NCBI lineage: Eukaryota > Metazoa > Arthropoda > Insecta > Hymenoptera > Apidae > Bombus > Bombus affinis. The sequence goes on along the minus strand of NW_026109006.1, from coordinate 1,412 downwards.
GAAATAGTACTATTTATGTGAAACTATAGGTAAACTGTAAACATTTGTCAATAGGCAATAGGATAAAGACTTCCGGCTCCTCGGGCTGGTGCGCATATTTCAATATCCGTATGTGCCAAACCGTTGGTTTGTGACACACATTTACGCGTCTCTCGCTCGCTTCGCTCGATCGAAAACTATAGCCTAACCTAATACCAATCCATCTTGCGTTCATTATTCGATATGGTGGCGACATATTTCGAATTTGCGAACGTGTCGGATCGGTTGTGAGGTTGGACTAGATTTTTACGAGCGAGCGGAGCGAGCGAGCAGCGATCACAATTTCCAAGCCATACGTATACCTTATATTGCCTTGCATGCATTTCGTGATATTACCTAATTTTGTCAGCCATTTCGGACATCACATTGCACTGTAGTATGTGGAAATAGTACTATTTATGTGAAACTATTGGTAAACTGTATACATTTGTCAGTGGGCAATAGGATAAAGACTTCCGGCTCCTCGGGCTGGTGCACATATTTCAATATCCGTATGTGCCAAACCGTTGGTTTGTGACACACCATTACGCGTCTCTCGCTCGCTGCGCTCGCTCGAAAGCTATAGCCTAACCTACAACCAATCCATCTTGAGTTCATTATTCGATATGGTGGCGACATATTTCGAATTTGCGAACGTGTCGCATCGGTTGTGAGGTTGGACTAGATTTTTACGAGCGAGCGGAGCGAGCGAGCCACGGTCACAATTTCCAAGCTGTACATATACCTTATATTGCCTTGCATATATTTCGTGTTATTACCTAATTTTGTCAGCCATTTCGGACATCGCATTGCACTGTAGTATGTGGAAATAGTACTATTTATGTGAAGCTATAGGTAAACTGTAAACATTTGTCAATAGGCAATAGGATAAAGACTTCCGGCTCCTCGGGCTGGTGCGCATATTTCAATATCCGTATGTGCCAAACCGTTGGTTTGTGACACACATTTACACGTCTCTCGCTCGCTGCGCTCGCTTGAAAGCTATAGCCTAACCTAAAACCAATCCATCTTGCGTTCATTATTCGATATGGTGGCGACTAATTTCAAATTTGGGAACGTGTCGGATCGGATGTGAGGATGGACTAAATTTTTACGAGCGAGTGGACTGAGCGTGCAACGATCACAATTTCCAAGCTATACATATACCTTATATTGCCTTGCACATATTTCGTGTTAGTACCTAATTTTGTCAGCCATTTCGGACATCACATTGCACTGTACTATGAGGAAATAGTACTATTTATGTGAAACTATAGGTAAACTGTAAACATTTGTCAGTAGGCAATAGGATAAAGACTTCCGGCTCCTCGGGCTGGTGCGAATATTTCAATGTCCGTATGTGCCAAACTGTTGGTTTGTGACATACCATTACG